>NC_025994.2:10901339-11143839 GCF_000442705.2 Elaeis guineensis
GATTCCGGGATGGGAGGAGCGGACCTGATTATGGTGGGAAAGATAATTGACTTCAGATAATGCCATCGCTCAGATTACTCTAAAACTCCATTCACTATGCTCAAAACTTAAAACCTGGACTCATCAGGGAGTTGGAAACATATTCAGTAAAAGGGGCGGCTACTCAGAAGGATAGATCAGCTAGACTCTCAAGAAGAAGCAAGAAATATATTCACAACTGAAATAGAAGAACGAACTCAACTGAAAGGTGAACTGGACAAGGTGCTACGGGTAGAAGAAACGCTATGAAGACAAAGAGCAAGAGTACAATGGCTTAAAAGTGGGGACCAAAACACAAAATTTTTCCAAGCTTGGACTAGCAATAGAAAGAGGAAAAATACAATTCGTGAACTTCATTTGGTACCCACTTGTTTTCGAGAGCATTTTATGTGTCTCACAAAAATTTGATGTACACTTGTTTTTGAGAGCATTTTATGTGTCTGCTTGGAAAGTCTGAAACACCTTGTATTTGAGTAGATTGGAGGATACTATACCCTGAAGGACCGCTCGATCTGCAGGAATTGGAAATCCCTTTCACCGAAGATGAAATCAAACAAGCAATTTCCATCTCGCATCAGAAAAGTCACTTGGACCTGATGGATTCTCATCTGTTTTCAATAAGCATTATTGGGACACTATCAAATCGGATCTACTAAGGGTGACTCACTGCTTTTACAATCATCAGGTAACATTAGAAAGAATCAATTACTCCCACATAACTCTTATCCCCAAAAAGGAGTCCAATTGCACTGTAAGAGATTACCATCCGATCAGCCTTATGAATGGCATCATAAAGGTTATATCAAAGGTGTTATCAACAAGGTTAGCAAACAAGCTAGATAGTATGATCTCATCCACTCAATCGGCGTTCAGCCGTGGAAGAACATTGGCAGATATTTTGCAGCTGCAAAGGAGATTGTATGTTAGGCAATCACAACTAAACAAAAAGGGATTGTGCATAAATTGGATTTTGAGAAAGCTTTCGACAATGTGAAGTGGTCATTTCTTTTGGGTCTACTGAGTGCTAGAGGATTCGGAAATAGATGCTGAAGGTGGATATACAACATTATAGCCACGGCAAAATTATCAGTCCTGATTAATGAATTAGTGGGTAAGCCATTCAAACACCATCGAGGGTTAAGGTAGGGCGATCCATTATAACCCCAACTCTTCATTTTGGTGGTAGATGTCCTTCATCGGGTATTTAAAATAGCATCAAACAACCAGATTATTGAAGGCATTGACACTGGCAAGCCTATTAGCCTCTTTCAAAATCTTCAGTTTGCAGACGACATGCTCGTTGTCACACCCCCGACCCGAGATTGTGAATCGAGGGTCATGGCAACCGCCGCATACTCATAGAAAACTTTTTCCATAAGCATGCAAGGCATCTTATCAATCTATTCTAAAACAACAGCGGAATAATTAGACAATAATTCAAAATCCAAAACATAACGATCTAAATTTCTTCTTTAAATATCTCAATAAATTCAACAATGATTCATAGTCCTTACATCAAATTCAATAAGACTTTCAACTGAAAATAAAAGTATAGAGATTCTGCTTCTGATCACTCTTCCATTCATATCTTGTATCATCTTAATTCCTCAACATCTGTAAAAACAGTAAAATAGGAGGTAATGAGCTAGACAGCCCAGTAAGCAATGATCACTTCTCAACAGATTTCATCAGGCATTTAAGTAAATAATCATTTATAAAAAATAGACATATAAAGTTCATCAATTCGAAATCAATTTCAATTATACAATATAATTCATGCTAAATTCATTTCTTTTTCGAAAATTCAAGTTTCTTTCGAGATTTCAATTTCTTTTGTTCTTCAATTCTTTTCGTTAACCATGGGCTATGGCCACATTTTTCCTATGGCAGGATCATAATACCGCGTATCTGCTTGCGGTAGGCTGCGAATCATCTGGCAGCCATGTCCTTTGGAACCGCTGGTCTCGCTGGCGGTTTGTCGCTGGTCTCTCTGGCGACATGTCGCTGGTCTCACTGGCGACATAAACCTGCAGGACAATCAATTGCCAACGTATATGCCCCCATTGGTGGGGTCCTTTACATAGTCAGGTTGTCAATTCATAATGTTTCTTATATCATAATTCTTCATAAATCATATTTCATATTCTAATTTCGATAATAAAACATATAATCATGTAGTATCGAAATCAATCAATATAATGCATCATGAAATCAATATGTTCAATCATGTTTCATCATAACATTTCAAATAAGATATTTTTATAACAAAATACCATTCATTCAATTCATGCATCTTTCACAAATCATGTCAGAAAAATATATTATAATTTATCGATAAATCTAGAAAAAGTGAAACATTATTTACCTCGAACGCATTCCAATAAATCCACATAATTCTATAAATTTTTCTTCCAAAAATTTTGTTCATAGATCATATTGCGATATCCCATGATCAAACATCCATAATCCTATACAGAATCAATTTCAATAATTAGAAAGAATACGAATACCATATTTCAACGATTTAGATTGGGTCCGATCATCTAATTTCATCTAATCAAAATCTAATTAGGACCTAAATGATCCAAAGTTTGACTATCAGATCAAATCAGATTCGAAGTGATAGGACCGAGGTTTCTTCATCGATTTCATAAAATCAAGTGGAGAGAGAAAATTAGAGGAGAGAGAATTCATAAGGTACAATTCGAATTGATCAGGTGACACAATCCAACATTACGATTGGTCCAATATCTCGAGTGATGAAATCAACATGATCAAATCAAGTCATGACTAGATCGAAATCATGGATGATCAAATCTAAATATTCATAGTCTGATTAAGGTGGGTGCCAGTACGCTGTCTGACAATCATGGATCAGAATTCTTCATTAGAATCAGATCAAGACTATTAAAAAATTTTTTTTCATTCACTAACCTTTTTAGAGAGAGAATCAATCAAGAGAGAGAATATTTTAGAGAGAGAAAATTTTAGAGAGAGAAAGTAGAGAGAAAGTCTAATTCTAGAGAGAGAAAATACTAGTTCAAGCTGAAGGAAGAGAGGGAAGAGAGAGAAACTCTCTTTCTCATATTTTATTATTTATATCATTATTTATTAATTAATTTAATAATTTTTCTTTTCTTTTCTTTTCTCTCTCTTTTTTTTTTCTTTTTCTTCACGAAAGAGAGAGGAGAAAATCCTATTTATTATTATTATATTATTATTATATTATTTTTCTTCTTCTTCTTTTTTCTTTTTCTTCTTTTTCTTTTCTTTTTTTTTTCTTTTCTTTTCTTTTCTCTTTTTCTTCTTTTCTTTTTCTTTTCTTTTTCCTTCTTCTTCTTCTTCTTCTTTTCTTCTTCCTTTCCCGTGGGTTTCTTTTGGGCTGAAACAGGGGATCGTGAGGTCCCCTTGTTGGTATTCTGACCGGCGGCGCAGTCGGCGTAGGGCGACCGTCGGCAGGAGGGGAGTGATCCAACGATGAGAAGAGGGATAAAATCGGTGGTCGGCGGCGACCACCGGCGTCGGAAATCAAAGAAAAATGAGCAAAATATAGAGGTTCTTCCGCAACAAAATCCGGCGACTCCAGTCGCCGACGAGCGTGCACATCGGCACGGAAGGGAAGGGGGAGGAGAGAGGAAGGGGAGGAAAGCTTACCTCGGCCTCCGGTGGTCCCGCCGATGAGAAATCGCGGTGAGCACGATCAAGGGCCGCGGCTTCAATCGGAGGAATTTGGGAGGAAAAGAGGGAAAAAGACCGGTGAGGGATCTTTTAGGAAGGGGGAGGTCTCTTTATAGAGAGCCCTAGGACTCTTGGTGGTCCTAGGACTCCGTTCTCCGAGGTTTGATCGGAGAAGAAGACTCCTACCGGGAGTCTTCTTCCCGATCTCCTGTTTCTCTCTTCTTTTTTTTTTTTTTTCGTTTGGGCTAGCTGGGCTATCACACTCGTCTTCTGCAGTGGTCAGAAAAAATACATTGCATAATTAAAATTTATCCTCTATTCCTTTGAGTTGCTGTCAGAACTTAAAATCAATTTTGAAAAATCCATGGTCCTGAGCATCGACATCACCCCATCCCTTAGGGATCAATTAGCAACTATCTTCAGAAGTAAAATAGCAGACTTCCCACTTACATACTTGGGAATGCCTTTGCATTGTGGGAAACTTAGATTAAGCGATTGGACACCACTTGTAGAGAGGATCATGAAGAAACTCGCAGGATGGAAAGCAAACCTACTCTCGATAGTGGGAAGAGCATAGTTACTGAATGCTGTCATCTCACCAATGGTACTGTTTTGGATGGCAAACCTTATTCTACCAGTAGGAATTATCAACAAAATTGATAAACTGCATAGAGCTTTTCTATGGAATGGAAAGGAGGAGAATAAAATTGGAAAAAGTCTCTTAAAGTGGTCCATGATTTGTTGCCCAAAGGAAGTCGTAGGAATGGGAATCACCAATCTGAAAATCCTAAACCACGTAATTTTCTGTAAGTGATGGTGGAATGCATTTTCAGATATTAGAAAATCTTTGAGAGTTTTGATCAAATCAAGGTACTACAGTGATCAATAGATCTCGCTAAGTTTGCCAACCAGTCGAAAGTTATTGGAGTTTTGGAGTGCTCTGAAGGTCAAAGATTTATTCCAAACACTGGTAAAGTTCACAGCGGGAAATGGGAAGCAAATCTTCTTTTGGGAAGACTCATGGTTGTTAGACCAACCAATTAAGGAGCGATTGCCTATATTATTAATAGCATCACCATTCAAACAGATCATAGTGGCAGAAGCCTTTGAAATCTTCACTACCAATGGGACGTGGAGTCTTGCACCTCCGCTGAACAACCACCCGGATCAGCAAATTCTGGGAGACATGTTAAAAGAAGTTAGCATCTCAAATAGACCGGACAGCATAAATCGAAAATGGATTGCAGTGAAGACGTTCTCAGCAAAACACTGTTACAAATTTTTGTCAGATGGAGGCATGCGACCCCGATTCAGCAAAATATATGGAAAATAAAAATCCAACAAAAGGTCAAGTATTTCCTTTATCTAGTTTTTTAGACAAAATTCTGACAAAAACTAACCTAGTCAAACGAGGTTGGCAGGGTAAAAATAGCTACTCTTTATGCGACTCAAGTACAGAGACGTCAGCTGATCACCTGTTACTTCAATGCTCGTTCTCAAGAAAGGTTCGGGCGTTTCTTCAGGATAACCTTCATTTCAGAGATCTTCCACGGACCCAAGATATGTTATGGAACAATGGACGGCCAGGGGATCTGCTGGACAATGGCCTTGCGACACTTCTAGCAATGGGATTATGGTGTCTATGGAAGGAACGAAACAAAAGATGCTTTAACGATCACGCATATCTTCTGTAGATGGTAGCCCGACAAACAGCCAAACTTTTCCGCTCATGGATGGAGCATATCAATGCAGAGATTTCAGCGCTAATAAGAAAATCAGAAGCACCTTGAAGAATATTTAGAATTAAACCAGTGGGGGTATCCTAAAAGAGAAGACCACAACATAAATGACAGCACTACTGTTCAGTTCTTTTTTTCGGCACAATTCAGATGTTGGAAATTCAGGGCAAGATCTAGTAACAAACTGGTTTCAGAAAATAAAGAACACCGTCATTCGGTTGAGAGGCTGGGGGACTCATTGGTGATCATTTTTGACCGTTCTTCTCCCTTAAGAGTATTATTCTACTGCAAGGCTGGTCACAATAGATACAAGAAACCAGAAATGGCAGCATCTATGTTTGGATGTGGATATCAACACAGATCACATGTTGATCTTTTATCGCCAAATTCAGCACTAGATAGATTTTAGGAGAATTCAAATGCTGTGATTTTGTAGAGAGAGTTAGATAACTTATATCAGCGGGTAAGAGCTGACGGGAAAATAGTAATCCACATCGAATCTATATGTATGTAAATAAGCTTAATATCTATTGTACGTTCTTATTTTATCTAATATAATACTATATGGGTTAGGTTTTTTCAAACTCTTTTCATCAGAAAAAAAAAAAACGAAGGATCTAGAAACGAGATATTACTTTTAGAAAGGATCATAATCGAGGTACGCACAGGATCTAGCTATACACAAATTTTTAATGAACTAGCTACGGTTTAACCAAAATTTTTGCCGGCACCTGCAAAACGTGGCTAGGTACTGACAGCCGTTTGCGTCAAATGCATGGATGGCTCAGGAAAAGCAAATACCCGATGTCAAACAATTTTTTTGTTTTCAATCAAAACTACATTTCTTTTGTTGGTTTTCTTGGAGCTTTTTTGGTTTTACTGCTGATTATTTTTTCAAAAAAATTATTGTTGATTATTGCTAGTATGAGGGATTAGGGTTCTTTCGCTTTAGTTTTCTCCACCTTAATGCCTTCTAGTTTAGTTTTATAAATTAAAATGTACGGACAAATTAGCATGTCATTAATAATAAACAAGTCATGACAAATTGGAGCGTTCAGGTTGTATTTAGCAAAAGAATGATTGATTTTCTTTTACAAGAGGAATCATTGGATTATGTGATGTTTTTTTTAACAAATCTTGGTGATTTGTTTTATGCAAGAAACGAAGAGGTTGGAGAACTTTGGAAGCTATACAAAAATGACCCAACTGTTTATCTCACAAAAGAAGATCAATCATTCTTTCATGCGGTAGATAAAATCCGATCATAAATTGGAGCGTCACATATTCAACAAAATCAAATACACACAAATGCATAACCCTTTCCAACACAGCATGCTAAATTATTTTACTCCTGCATCAATATCAACATCCTAAATCCAAAAGAAAAAACCTATGGATATGTTACCAAGGGCACTTCCCCAAGATATTGCCCTGGCAGTAATAGTCAACGTTGCAAGTAATGAAGATGGCGCTGCTGTCGCAGTGCGTCAGAGTGCAACCTATGCCGGTGGAGCCGCGCCACACCATCTGAAGAAATTATTAGGTAGCCTCATTCTATTATAGACAAAATCTTTTATTGATTTTGATTCGCTCTTTTTTACGTTGCAACCAATCATGATCAATCATGATTAGTAATTAATAAAGAATTAATTGATGTGTGGAGTTTTTATTGGCTTTATCTATTGTAGAATGAGTTTATCCAATAATTCCTTCACCACCTGGGTGTGTGGTGCCCGCACATCCGCCCAGTCATGCACATGTTGCTCTCGCAGTCATAGTATCGTTTCTCTTTCGCCCACTCTCTCACAGCATCTCTAGCAGTGAAGTTGACACCTCTCCTGTAAAAGATGTTCTCGCCATAGGGCCCGTCGAAGTGGACGAGCTGGCAGTCACGGATCCGCTAGTTGGTGTGGTTTCGAGCATAGGTTACAATGGTGGCATTCCACGTCATCGGGCACCCCACGCCGGTGGCTGCTCGGGCCACGTTGTGGGCATACATGAAGTCTTGAGGGGAGTTTTGGGCAATGGTGGTATGGGCCATGGCCATAGCCATGACAATAGCTGAAGCCAAGACAAGGCTTGATGATCCCGTGGTTTCACTGCTCTCTCTCTCTCTTTCCCCTTTTTCTTACTCTAATTCTTGATAGGAGAGATACTATGGGGACACGGTATTTACAATTGAGAAAAGGTTTGAATTCACCATTGGCTGAATGGCACAAAGCCTATACTGACTTTCCAGAATGAGTAGCAATTGTTTGTAACAAACAAAGCATCTTCGGTGTGATATTTTAGAGGTTCTTTCTAATTGACGTGGTTGTGTGGTAGGTATTTTGGGTCGCTCGAGTGCTAACTTGGCTAATGGTTTCTTTTTGTTAAGCCAGAGGTATCGCCATCTTTAGATATTTTCCTTTTCTTTCTCTAGAATAAGTTACGGTAGCAATTTCAATTTTCTAACCATGCCCAACACCCAGTCTCCAAAATTACGTTATTAACCATGTCACCCCTAATTTTGTTTAGAAAAAAAAAAATCTCCTCCAACACCAAAGCAATTTGTGTAGGGATCGATAATTAAGAATTGTATTATACCCCAAATCCAATACTTTTGTCGGCCAAATGATCGTGGCCACAAACTCCCTTAGAGTGGTCTTATTATTACTTGGACCAGGTCCAATGGACCACATCAAATATGCTCTGATTTTTGCCCTAGTCTATTTGGACCAGATCCATACAATAATTTGTCTTCAAAGTGTAACCCTCAGGTACATGCAATGTCTGATAATTTAAACCAAAACACTTATAATATATATATATCACAAGAAGAGAAATTAATATAAACCAAAATAGTGTATTATTATCATCGTCATAATGTAATTATTTTCAATTAGACCCAATCTTTCTGATATTTAGACTATTCACAGTCATGCTTCTGTCAGTCACTGACTACGCAGTATTGTATACTATATTTTTGCCTGTGGTAAGGCTATATTTAGATATACTATATTACTATATGTGACGGGGCGATACTTAAACGTATATGATGTTCTTGCCCATAACAAGGCTATACTCAGATGTGTACTATATTTCTGTCCATGTTTAAGTCATATTCAATATTGTGACTAGTTCAGATGTTTTGATTTTAAATTTTTCAATTATTCTCTTTTAATTCTATTATCACTATTATTTGTAAATTGTTAAGTTATGATATATTTATCATAACCGAGCATAATTTTGTATTGGAGAATCAAAACTTATGCTATATGTAACTATGGAATGCCCCTAATTTCTAGTATATGATACAAAATATCCATAATCATGCAGACGGTTATGATTAGATATCCTTATCTCTATCAATAGCAAAATACAATTCAATCTGTCAACTTATACCTACTGAACACCTAAGACATCCAAATTACTCCAAGTTAATATTTGATTCTATGACATTCAGAAACCATCATCTTTTTTTATTTAAATAATTATGATCTTGTAGGGGTCAAAGTGGACTAGATATTATCCATCTGGATCTATTTTTCTATCCGAATCTATTTGCATATATACAAAAATTTGAGTATTTGACTAATATTTATATCTGTATCTATATCTATTGAAGAAAAATAGAGATGGATATAGATAGACAACTATCCGATCAATATCCAAATATCCGATTCTACTTGCAACTACATTTAATTTTATATAATATTTATTAACTTTAAAAAAATATATAAATATATTAATATTTGATTAACTTAATTTATCATCTACTTTGTAATATCTTTAATTCTGTGACCATAAAATTTAGTTATCCAACTTATATTTATATTCATATTTTTGGTTTCTGACTTGTGTCTATATCATTTAAAACAAATCTTGATATAAAATTTTGTATCTAATTAATATCCATATCTGTACCTATATCTGTCATATAAAATAATTATATATGGATAAAGATATTATTGATATCCAATTCGTATCTCATCTAATTATTTTAGTCCATGGCCTAGTTTCTCCAATTTTCTAGTATCTAATTTATCTGCTCTATTTCTGTCACAACAATTAATAATTGATTTAAAAAATTAATGGACTGGATTTTATCTCAATCAGTAGGCTAATAGACCCTACACTAGTCTTCTTCGGACTCAAACTGCTGCCCATCTGTAACTAAACCAATCCCAAATTTGAAAATTAGGGAACTGAATAAAGTGGAAATTATTCGTCCTCTAGGATCAATCATTGGGTGGATGTAAGCTGGATTTGGCTTGACATGAGGGGGGGGCGGGGGTGGGGAAGGGAAGAGTGATAGAAAGTCGAGGATTTCGCTCTATCCATGAGAAAAGAAAGAGGGCGAGAGGAGGGACTTGGCCTATTGCCACAAGAGGAACGAAAGAAGAAAGTGCCCTTTTTCTCCTGGGGAAGGAAGAGATGGCCATGACATCCTCTATTCGGTGGCAAACAGCAAGGAGGAGATTTGGCCTCCCTCGGAATAGAGAAATAACAAGAAAGAAAGATAGGAAAAGTTAGTTTAGGCTTATCTAAGTTGAGAAGCGAGAGACCGAGAGAAAGGGAGAAATAGAGGAGGAGGAGAAAGAAGAAGAGGAAGAAAAAGAGAAGTGGTAGAAGAAAGAGGAGAAGAAGGAGATTGGAAGAGGTGGAAGAGAGAGAGTTGGGACGAGTAAAAGTGATGGAGGGATGAGAAAGAGATCATGGAAGAGAGAGAAAATAAGAGAGAGAAAGATGTTGGGGAGAGAGAGAGAGAGAGAGAGGGTGCAGTGCATGAAAGAGCGAGAGAGGGGAGAGCAAGCATCAGTTTCTCCGCATGGTGCTCCCTGTTGGGATTTACTGGCTGACCCCTATACGCCGACTTATCCTCGGAACGGTCCAACCGACGTCCAACTCTATCCACCGGACAGACAGACGACTCCGACAATGACTTCCGATAATATCCGGCCAAAGGTATGCCGACCAAACAGGCCAATACTGTTTCCAACCGGTCGAGCGGCCGAACCTATATCACCGACTCACTGTCGGGGGTAGGAGCCGACATCCGACTTCCACAAGGCACCAGATCAGCCGACGGTGTTTCCGAGTTATCACCCGACGTTCCGACAATCAAATACCGACATATAGTCGGCCAGTCTATCCGAACACCGTACAATCTGTTGGGTGGATGTCTGGCCAGAACACCACCTCCCAAGATCCTTTCAGTACCACGCGATGCAGCAGGAAGAAAGAAGAAACAAAACAAAAAAAAAAGCAATCAAAATACGTGGATCAGCCACAAAAGGGCTCGCCTCCACGGGGCATGCAAACTTCACTATGAAAAAGAAATTTTACAAGAGGAGACCTCACCCTCAACCCTTGTACACCCAATTCTCTCTCACCTGAAGTTCCCCTCACAAAAGCTCTCTCTCTCTCTCTTAGAGACCCCCCTGAACCCCTGAAGAGCCTGGCGACCGCTGTCCAGGAGCCCTGCTCCTTCTCTCACAGCAACGCTTCCGCCTCTCTCTCTCTTCTCGGGTTCGTACGGCGCTGTACGGCGAGAAACCCGAACCACACATCCTCTGTTTGTCACAGGGCCCTTTTAAGGGGTTAAACAGAGTTTAAACCTAATCTAATTAGGTTTAAGAGTCCTAAACAAGCCAAATCAGCCTCCTGAACCATCGGATCGTCACCAAAATCTCCTTGGGCCGTCCGATCGCGCTCCGGTCCACAGAATAGTGCCGTGGACCGCGAGAAACGCGTGGGAAACGCCCACGCGGTCCACAGGCCCCGCTGTGGACCTCCCGATCCACGGTGGACCGGGGCAAAGGGGCCGCGGGCCTGGGTCGCACGTCCCTTGCGGGCCTGGGTCGCGCATCCCGCGTAGGCCTGGGTCGCGCGTCCCGCGTGGGCCTGGGTCGTGCGTCCCGCGTGGGCCTGGGCCCGGGTCGCGCGTCTCGTGCGGGCCTGGGTCGCGTGTCCCGCGCCGGCCTGGGTCGCGCGTCCCGCACGCCGCCGCCTGCGGCCGCGCCGCTGCCACCCGCCGCTAGTCGCCGGCGGTCCTCCACTGCCTCGATTCTCGTGCCGACTTCAAAAGCTCGTATCTCCTCCTTCCGAGCTCCATTTCAGGTGATCTTGGTCTCGTTGGACTCCATTTTTCTCCGCGAACCTCACTGTGGGCTCAATGTGGGCTAAATCTCAAGGCGTCAAATCCTAACAATCTCCACCTCGACTCGATATTCGACCTCCTCCAAACTCCGAGAGCTTCTGGATCTCCGTGCCCCCATGCCCTGGGGCAATCGCCTGCTGATCATGGATGGGCAAACATGGGAGTCGAGCCAGGCTGCTCGATCCCATCTCCGTCGTATGCTGTGCTCCTCCTGACCTGAGACCTGCTCGGGGCATCATCCTGCGGCAATAGGAATCTTACCTTGCGACGTCGCCTCTCGTCCTCCCGAGTCTCCTGTCTCGTTCCCGATCCGCCTCCTGGAGCTCCACCTTGCTCTGGGCTCCACCTGGCTCCCGAAGCTCCACCTCGCACTGGGCTCCCTGCCAGGTAATAATGTCCTCTGCTCCTCTTCTTCCCCTCCAATACAATCCTATTGCCGCGTAGCACCCTTAGGATTCCTCCACCAGCTACTGTCCTGTAGCCTCTCGAATCCAGTCTGCTAACTGAGATAAGATTTCGCCTGAAATCGGATATATATCAGACCTCCCCCAATCTCCTCACTGCACCATCATGTGTCCTCCAGCTGACCGTCCCAATACCTCTGATCGCACAGCTCGATCCATCCGACAAATATACAGTGTCCTCACTGTTCTCCAATGAGTCAAGCTGCTCCTTTCTGCAACACACATGATAGGGGCATGCAGAATCTAATATCCACTGCTGGAAAGAAGTAGATACCTCGTCAGATATCTCCAGGACATCTCCATCTGAATCACTGCCGGCCGTCGCTACAGCAGCCACCGTCCGATTTTTCAGTTGAGGGCAATCTCTAGCTAGATGCCCCAACTCCTCACACCGGTAACACCTGGTTTTGCTCAAGTCCCTCCTGGACTTAGACCGCCCTCGTTGCGATCTCCTGTCGCTCCGTCTACCGCCTCTTGCACCTCCAGAAGCCACCAAAGCTGAGCTATCGACACCTGAGCTCGAAGCTGGGTTCTCCCTCCTGAGAACCTCGTTCTGGAGTATCGCCGCGGTGACCTCGTCCATCTTGATAGTGCTCTTCCCCACTAGAAGAGCAGTCACCAAGGACTCGTACGAAGAGGGAAGCGACGCCAGCAAAACCAGCGCCCTGGTCTTCTCCTCAACGTTCTCGCCAACGCTGAGAAGGTCGGTGAGGATCTTTTGGAAGTGGCTCAGATGCTCCTGCACGCTCTGTCCCTCAGTCATCCGCAGTTGGTAAAATTATCTCCAGAGGAAAAGAGTGTTGGTGAGAGACTTCGCTATGTACAACTCCTCGAGCTTCGATCACAGCACCGTCGGGGAAGTCTCGCTCAGCACATGAATCATCACCTCATCCGCTAGATACATGCGGATGGTACTCACCGCCTGCATCTGTAGCCGTTTCCAATCCCGCACCTCCATAGTGATCGGCTTCTCATCGCACAAGAGAGCATCGATCAACCCCTGTTGGATGAGCACGTCCTTCACCCTTGCCTACCACAAGGAGAAATTGCTCTTACCATCGAACTTGTTGATCTCCATCTTGATTGTTCCTGTTTTCTCCATCTTCAGTCTTGCTCACCACCACTGCAATCTGCGTCCTTGTACCGTCTTGCTCTGATACCACTTGTTGGGTGGATGTCTGGCCAGGACACCACCTCCCAAGATCCTTTCAGTACCACGCGATGCAGCAAGATGAAAGAAGAAACAAAACAAAAGAAAAAACAATCAAAATATGTAGATCAGCCACAAAAGGGCTCGCCTCCACGGGGCATGCAAACTTCACTATGAAAAAGAAATTTTACAAGAGGAGACCTCATCCTCAACCCTTGTACACCCAATTCTCTCTCACTTGAAGTTTCCCTCACAAAAGCTCTCTCTCTCTCTCTTAGAGACCCCCCTGAACCCCTGAAGAGCCTGGCGACCGCTGTCAGGAGCCCTACTCCTTCTCTCACAGCAATGCTTCCGCCTCTCTCTCTCTTCTCGGGTTCGTACGGTGCTGTACGGCAAGAAACCCGAACCACACATCCTCTGTTTGTCACAGGGCCCTTTTTAAGGGGTTAAACATAGTTTAAACCTAATCTAATTAGGTTTAAGAGTCTTAAACAAGCCAAATCAGCCTCCTGAACCGTCGGATCGTCACCGGAATCTCCCTAGGCCGTTCGATCGTGCTCCGATCCACAGAATAGTGCCGTGGACCGCGAGAAATGCGTGGAAAATACCCACACGATCCACAGACCCCACTGTGGACCTCCCGGTCCACGGTGGACCGGGGCAAAGGGGCCGCGGGCCTGGGTCGCGCATCCCACGCAGGCATGGGTCGCCCGTCCCGCGTGGGCCTGGGCCCGGGTCGCGCGTCCCGCACGGGCCTGGGTCGCGCATCCCGCGCAGGCCTGGGTCATACATCCCACGCGCCACCGCCTGCGGCCGCACCGCTGCCGTCCGCCGCCGGTCGCCGGCGGTCCTCCACCGCCTCGATTCTCGTACCGACTTCAAAAGCTCGTATCTCCTCCATCCGAGCTCCGTTTCAGGTGATCTTGGTCTCGTTGGACTCCATTTTTCTCTGTGAACCTCGCTGTGGGCTGAATCTCGAAGCATCAAATCCTAACACAATCACCATGGGCTATTGTCCTGTCAAGGACATGCTGTACGACCGCCATGGGACGTTGTCCTGTCAAGGACATGGGTTAATTCTAATGACCTGACAACCCACGATGATTTGATAGCCCCCGGTGATTTGATAACTTTCCAGTTATCTACACCATTAATGGCGGGATCATACCGCATTCTACTATATAATGGGGTAAGGCAACGGATTTGGTAAGCTCTCTCTCTCGCTGAGCCCCTGATTTTTCCACTGTTGTCTAGCCTCTTCTCTGACTTAATGTTAGGATTTGACGCCTCGAGATTCAGCCCACACTGAGCTAACAGTGAGGTTCGCGGCGAAAAACGGAGTCCAACGAGACCAAGATCACCTGAAACGGAGCTCGGATGGAGGAGATACGAGCTTTTGAAGTTGGCACGAGATTCGAGGCGGCGGAGGACCGCCGGCGACCGGCGGCGGGCGGTAGCGGTGCGGCTGCAGGCGGCGGCGCGCGGGACGCGCGACCCAGGCCCGCGCGGGATGCGCGACCCAAGCCCGCGGCCCAGGCGGGCGCGCGGCCCAGCCGGGCGCGTGGCCCAGGCGCGCGCAGGCGCGGCCCAGGCCCGCAGGCCAAGCGGCCTGCTGGCCCCTTTGCCCCGGTCCACCATAGACCGGGCGATCCACGGCGGGGCTTGTAGACCGCGTAGGCATTTCCCACACGTTTCTCGCGGTCCACGGCACTATTCCGTGGACTGGAGCACGATCGGAGGGCTCAGGTGATTTCCGATGACGATCCGACGGTTCAGGAGGTTGATTTGGCTTGTTTAGGACTCTTAAACATAATCTAATTAGGTTTAAACCCTGTTTAACCCTTTAAAAGGGTCCTGTGACGAACAGAGGAGGGTGGTTCGGATTTGTGCCGTACGAAGCCCGTACGAACCCGAGAAGAGAGAGAGAGGTGAGAGTGCTGAGAGAGAAAGAGCAGGAGGCTCCTGGACAGCGGTCGCCAGGCACTCAGGGGTTCAGAGGGGATCTTCAAGAGAGAGAGAGCTTTTGTGAGGGAAACTTCTAGTGAGAGAGAATTGGGTGTACAAGGGTTGAGGGTGAGGTCTCCTCTTGTAAAATTTTTTTTTCATAGTGAAGTTTGCATGCCCCGTAGAGGCGAGTCCTTTTGTGGCTGATCCACGTATTTTGATTGTTTTTCTTTTATTTTGTTTCTTTTTTCTTCCTGCTGCATCGCGTGGTACTGAAAATATCTTGGGAGATGGTGTTCTGGCCAGACATCCACCCAATACTTAAGCATTGGAGGGTCTCTATCGGAGATATCTCCGGTCAGTGAAAATTTTCCTTGCAGGTGCATATTTTTGACGATCAGATGACGAGGAAATTGGCCGCAATATTCCCCATGCTTCATGAAAGAGAGAGAGGGGAGAACAAGCATCAGTTTCTCCGCATGGTGCTCCCCCATGCTTCATGAAAGAGAGAGAGGGGAGAGCAAGCATCAGTTTCTCCGCATGGTGCTCCCCCGACGCTTCAAAAAATAGGCCGCATGTATGGTTGTTTTGCTTCTGAGACCATGCAAGCCCGCACGTGGAATATAAGGACCACAAACTCCCCCTTCATTTATTTGATAGGAAATACATAAACACAAACCTCAGGGTACCACCAAGGATATACATATACATCACAACACAGCGGCAACCATGCTTCAACCCAGTAGTATGGGTCGGCTATAAAGCATAGTTTTCAAGCTCCACTAAACAAGCAAGCTAGAGAAAGGGGATACACAGAGAGGGCTATATCACCCTCCTATCACACTATTTGAGCAACAACATTCTCCTCCACGTCCACGGCTTCTTGCTCGGCCATCTCCACAGCCTCCTCCATGGCCACGTCAACAAGCTCCTCCATGGCACCTTCCACAGCCTCCATCGCTTCCACACGGATGCAACGGTATGGCCGCTTCCCTCGCAGGTTGCCACGTCGGTAATAGCTGCATATGATGTAGTAGTTACCGTTGTTGCACCTCATGCGTGCACAACCGAGCTGCGTCGATGTGCTCCACACCACCTGCGTGTAGTGCGAGCGTGTCCTTCCAGCAGCACAAGTGTTGGATGGGCAGCGCTAGAACTGCTTCTCTCTCACCCATGATGCCACCGCAGCGGAGGGAGTGTCCCTGCCGCGGGTGCCGATGTAAAAGTTCCAGCCGTAGGGGCCTGATGGGGGAATAGGCCTGCAGTCCCGGACATGTTGGGAGGCGTACCTCCGGGCAAAGTTTGCCAAAGTCTGGTTCCAACGCATGCGGGGAACGCGCACCGCCGCTCGGGCGGCGTTGTGGGGGTTGAGGTACTCATTCTGGGCTTGGGCGAGATAGACAGTGGAAAGACAAATGGCGCTCATTATAGCAAGAGAAAATGCAATCTTTGAGAACCCCATTCTCGTTGGTTTAACAGAGGAAGAGTGTGTGATGAGTGAGATGGCTAGGGCTGTTGGTGGTATTTATAGATGCAGATGGGGTATTTAGTGGAGGGCATCTTGCCCTTTATTCGCGGAAAATTCTGCAAGGTTAGGTACGCTGTCGTCACTGCTTCTTAATCTAAATAGCCATCACATTCTATCCTCCAATAAACTAAACATGGTTGTATAGGGTCATGGCTCTCTATGAAAAGGATTGTTTTGGAGGTGTTGTGTAGAGATTTAGTCAGTCATTGCCTTAAAGGTTCGGAAACTTGTATTTAACAAAGGGAAGTCATGCTGCTTCCTTTGCAGGCTCTGGCATCTCTGCTGGCAAACTTTGTTCTAACTTAACAGCTGAGCTGTTATCAGTTTTGCTTTCTTGGTTTACAAAATAAAATGAAGGTTTAAAAGATTAAAAGAAAGGAATATAGAGGTTTACAAAGATGATAAAAAGAAAAATAGAGATTTGCAAATATGATAGGCAAGGACAGATGGACATCTACAGTCTCCAATATTTGGTTTACAGAGCATCTCATTTCATGAAAAACTGGATGCTCCCATCCCGTAGTATTTAAAAACTTGGTTTGAGCAATCATAGCAACCAACTTTGGGTTACAACCATCACTTAGGATCAAGCTATTATAGTATTTAGTTTCATTTTCTTCTTAGAAGTCCAAGACAACCTATTGGCTTGAATATGGTGGGAGGACAACTAATTTCCATGTGTTATTACCCATACTAGAATTAATTTCTTCTTTAATTAATAGCTTCTTTCCAGAGAATACAGAGAAATTTGATCCAAGTATTTTTGCCTTTCTAACTCTTTTAGCTCTTCTAGCATAGGCTCAAGGTTTCTTTCTCTGTCATTCTCTAATTGTTCCTTTTTGTAGAAGATGATTTTGTTTTGAAACATATACTTTAAGTTTAAACCTACTTTCATCAAATATGATATCTCTTGCTCAATTATAGTATTGATTGCTATTGAGACATTAGGTTCTATTACCATAAATCTATATGTCTTACTGTTATGTATATATCCTAAGAATATATATTCGATTCCTCTTTCACCTGACTTTCTCTTTTTGGATTTAGAAATCCTTACAATAGCTACACACTCCCAAACTCTTAAGTAGTATAGATCAAGTTTTCTCTTCTTCCAAACATAGAGGGTTTTATTACTTTTTTTATCAAGAACTATTTTTAATTTATAGCAAGCTCAAATGGAGCTTCACTCCAAAATCTTGTCTTGATAGAGAATTAGAAAACAATGCCTTAACTATCTCTTTGGGCATCATATTTTTTTCTTTCTGTCACACCAATATCATGTAGCACATAAGATGCAGAAGTTTTATGAATAATTCTAGTGGATTCAAATTAATCAGGATCATAATATTCAATGCCTCTATCAATTCTTAAATATTTAATAAATATCTCACTATGCCTTTGCCTTGCCATTGTTGCCAACTTTAACACATTGCTGAAGCCTCTACTACCACCATTATCAGCACCATGACCATTTCCATCAGACCATTGTTGCCATAATTGTTATCTCCACATCATCACTAGTGTTTTCATCGGCACCATTGGTACTATTACTGTCATTGCTATTGCCTTTCTCCACCATATCATCTCTATTATCATCATTCTTTCTACTGTACCACTATCATCCCTACTACCAATATTATCACTAGCTCCATCACCTCAGCTATAGCTATTATCATGCCCTCAATATCAATATGTTTATTTTAAAAATAATTGACACCAAAAATCCTTATATTTTTATGAATTAAAAATAAAAATAATTTTTATTTTTATTCTTAAAATAAAAATAAAAATAATTATAATTAATATCTTAAGAGTATATATCTATTTAAAAAAAAAATATGTTCATTGCATCATTGTCTTTGCATTGATTTAGGAACCACAATTGACATCAATTTTGGAATTATAGTCGATGACGACTTCTTTGTCTTGTTCCCTTGATTATCGATGTGCAAGCTTCTGACTTCCATCTGGGCAGCATACATGGGAGGCCATCCCAACTTTTTTTTTTCAAATCTTATAGCATGTCAGGGTAACTCTCCTCATCAAGTTGGTCCAAAGGTTGCGTGGAATGGGAATTAGGATAGGTGCAAGAGATTTCCTGTATCAATCTTTTTTTTTTTTTTTTTTTGGGTAAACTACATCAAATCATCTTAAAATAACATATTTCCGTACATACGTCGAGTTATTCTACTCAAGGTCTGAGTAATGGCACTATTATATTACAAACCTCATAAAAACTGATGATGACGGCTACAACGATTGTAACGGCCCGCATTTGCCCCATCCTTTTAGATTTTTTTAATATTAAATTAATATAGTTATAATCAGCATGATAACAAAATATAATATAAGGTGTTGAAAAAATAATAAGGTTATCATCCAAGTCGCTTTTCAATCAATAAACAATTATTTTCACTAAACACGGCACATATGTTATTGGATAAAAAATAAAAAAATTGAATTTTAATTATTTAAAAAATAATAAATTTGACTGTTACAAGATGACCAGCATTTGCATCATATTATATGTTTTAATTTTTTTTAATATTAAAATAATATAGTTATAGTAACATTATAACAAAATATGATACAAGGTATTAAACAATAATAACGTTGTTATCCAAATTACTTTTCAATATTCAAAAAAGGTTATTTTCTTTGCAAGTGGAATATGTCTTTTTGGATAAAAATGAGTAAAAAAATTTGAATCTTGATTATTTAAAAAAATAATATGAAAACTGATTTTGACTGTTACAACAGTTGTAACGGCCAGCGTTTGTCCTATGTTTTAGATTTTCGTTTCACACAAAAATAAGATAGCTATAATAATATTATAACAAAAATTAACCTAAGACACTGAAAAAGTAATAAAGTTATGGTCCAAGCCATATGTCACCTAATAAAACAGTTATTTTGTTTTCAGATGGTACATACATTTTTGGACTAAAAAAATAGGTACAAAAATTTGAATTTTGATAATTTTAAAAAATAATATAAATGTCAAATTATTGTTTTTATTCTCATTATGTGGCAGCTCTTATAATGTATTAGAAATTAATTATCACTGTTATTTTAATATCTATTGCTAAAATATACAAAATATATGATATATATACCACTTTTAAAACCGTTGTAGGGATTGTTACAATATTATAGCTTCCATTAATTTTGTAGATCTGATAGCATCCCTTATACATTTTAATGTATCGCTATTATTTCAATATCATGCCCTTTATTCATGGCAAATTTTGCTAGGTTTGGTAGTCTTCCATCACCGGTGGTTAATCTTTATGGCCTTAACATTCTATGCTCTAATAAACTAAACATGATATGACTCTTTAGGATAAGGATTGTTTGAAGTATTGTATTGAGATTTAGTTACGTCATCTCCTTGAAGATGGGGGAAATTGTGTTCCCACGAAGGGAAGGAAAATAGAGGTTTACAAAGATTAAAGGCAAAGACAGACGGCCACCTATAGTCTCCAATATTTGGTGCACAAAGCATCTCATTTTATTTAGGCATGAAGTTTGAATGCACACATAATTTGTTTTAGCCTTTAGCATAGCTAAAACTATCATTAATTTACTCTTAGGAGGTGCTTGATTGGGAGAGTGAGAGTCTGAAATTAGAATCAGAATGGATAGTTCTCATTCTAATTGTTTAGTTGGAAGGAGTCCCATTCTGATTTCGATTTCAAGATGAAATGTGAATGACCCAATCTACATAGAAGTCAATCCCTACCCTCCTCTATGGATTCAAATTTTCATTCCAATTTCGATTTCAATTCCGATTTCGGTCATGAACCAAGTACTTCGGAAGATTTGACCATTTCGATTTTGATTCTAAGCCATTCCGATTTTTATTTCGATTTCGATTCCGGATACGAACTAAGCACCCCCTTAAAATTTAAATCTAACTGTTTGGGTGGGGAAGGGGGTCTAGAATCGGAATGAAAATGTGTGACACCCATTCCAACTGTTTGATTGGGAGAAGTCTCATTCCAATTCCAATTCTGGAGTGGAATGGGAATGGTCCAATCTACATAGAACTCAATCTCTACTCTGATCTATGGATTCAAATTTTCATTTCAATTTCGATTCCGATTCTAATTCCAGTCACGAATCATGCGCTTCGAAAGATTTGGCTATTTCGATACTGATTTCAAACCATTTTGATTTCAATTTTGATTCCGATTCTGGTCGTGAATCAAGCACCCTCCTATTTTATTTGAGCTATGCATGCAAGGGCCTCCATTTAGATTCAAATAATTAGTCTGTTAGTCTGTTTGTTTTGATTTTGCTAACTTAATGTTTATAGTTCTTAATTTGCTTGCCAGAGCTTCTTGAGAATGCCTTGCATGGCCCATCTAATCCATTTTTCATAGAATCCGTTGCTTGACTTACATATCCAATTGGCCTGCATATTGGTTAATTTAACTAGACTCCATTGTCTACAAGACTTTGTTCAAGTGACGCAAACCGTACAGCTTCTGAAGTTAGACGAACTCATAGCGCCACATCACATGTACAGCTTGAGGCTTGAGCATAGATTAATTTCCTCCATGAAAAGATTACCAAACCACTGAGAGTGAACCACCTGGTCATATATTTCTCCTAATCTGCTTTGTTGTTTTAATATTTTAAATGGCTGAAGTTTTTTATGGTTTTTTCTCCCTATCACAAAATGAAAAAAAATTAATATTTCGCAAAGGAAGAAAAAAAAAATAGGGACCAACAGGTTGATCGCTGAATGAGAATTATTATCCACCGTCCCCTTGCACTGATTGGGGCACCAAGCAAACATTGTCAGAAAAATACTAGTTAATTTAAGGGGTTCTACCGTCGTGCCACGTACAGAGCTTCTCTTGTTGCAAAAAATATATATTTAATATATAGAGCTCGATCTGGAAAATAGCAATCCAACGTCTTTCAATCCTCGGTCTTGTACTAGAATTATATAATACGAAACTATGAGTGCTATGCTTGCATTATGTGGTGACTGAAAGAGGGAAGAACTCAACAGGCATAGCCCACAATAAACCTTGATTCTAAATTCTGACATTGAGAGGGTCGCCACAGCACCCCATACATATCCTCTCTACCGACCCCCACCCGACCCCCTTTTTTTTTTAATAATTTGACGTCTGCGTCCATCATACCTCATAGAAGTTGGCTTCTTATTAGTTTGCATTGAAGCAGACTTTGAGTTTGTACCGCATGACAATCCCCTCACCTCCCATCCATAATTGTTTGGCTAAGTATCCATGAATAATTGCATCAAGTTGGCTGATATTTTTAGGGTCAACCAGATGCGGACGAGAAAAATGCGTAGTATATAGAAATTAGTATAGTCACAGAAAGTTTTGTTTATATTGAGCCACCTAAGCATATTGACATATGTATTTCATGATTGCATTCAAAATCTAATAAAGATGCGAAAACATGCAAATTCGTTGTCTTCGTTTTGTTTAAATACATCTGTCCAAACATACATATGACATTACTCTCAAGCATCACTACAAAAGGCTAGAAGGAAGGTAGGACAACAGGACTAGCAAAAATGATAGCTCTATTAACTGGTTTCTTGAGCATTTGCCAAATTAAGAAGCATTGTGGAGATCATTTGCCATCAGATCCAATCTTCTCCTCCTCAGATCATGATCAAGTACTTACCGATGACTCATTAAGACTACTGTGAAAAAAATCAAAAAACTAGATAGAATGATTTCATGTTGTTGTGGACCACCACCTCGGCCTTCGTTGACCATATCCTCAGTTATAGCCGAGGTGAATAAGGATCGGCCAGAGCCGATGTGAAGGAGTTAAAAAAGCATAGTCTTAAATTTGACAAATCTTTCCAATTCAGCAAGATGATCATTTTGGGAGGACAATCCTTCCCGCAACCCTAGAAAATCTAGATAAGAAAGGAGATCTCAAGAATCGAATCATATCCTAGATGGAAATAATTGCCACCAGCTCAATCCATGCATAATAACCAAAAATCGGTGAGTCTCCTAGGTGTGCACGACTCCAATTCCTCCTCTATAAATAGAGGGATGCGAGGACCCCCAGGTAAGCTCTCAAAATACTTTGAAATGCTCTCTCTTACTGTTGTTCTCCAATTTTTAACTAATTTGAGCGTTGGAGGGTTCCTACCGAAAAATCTTTCGATCAGAGACTTATTTTGCAAGTCCAGCTCTAGCATCCATGAGGTTTCTCTATCGGCACCTCATATCCACCTGAGGACTCCTCCACCTCATCTCCGACCGAGGTCATCTCCAATCGAAGACACTTCCATCTCATATCCAACCAAAGATATTTCCACCTTATCTCCAGCTGAGGTTATCTCTAGCCGAGGACTCCTCCACTTCGTCTTCAGTCGAAGACTCCTGACCTCATCTCTAATCAAGGAATCCACCTCATCTCTAGCTGAGGATACTTCCATCTCATCTCTAGCCAAGATCATCTCTAGTTGAGGATACTTCCATCTCATCTCCAACCGAGAATATTTCTACCTCATCTCAAGCCGAGGACTATTCCACTCCATCTTCTACCGAAGGTCTTTTCATTGCATTTTTTTCTTGAGAGACAAAGCCCACCTCACTAGCTTGGATTTTGGCCATAATAGAATGATACTAGAAGAAGAGCCCCAATCTTTACTTGGGGCTTATTTTAAGAGAGAGAGTGTGTGTTTCATTATGTGGCCACAAAAAGGAGCATCAAATGCCTCCCACCGCTCAAACAGTGCACAATCCAATGATGTTCAGCAGGAAGTCATGGTGCTTGAATCAGCCTAAGGCACTTTACCAAGCTGAAGAGAAGATCAACCCGAGGTTGAGCTATCAAGCTAAAGATCAAGGTGAAGATTAAGACCGAACCGAGATGAAGATCGAGGTCAAGCTGTCAAGTCAAAGGTTGAGGTGAAGATCAAGATCGAGGCTAAGCTATCAAGTCAAAGGTTGAGATGAAGATCAAGATCGAGGCCGAGCTACCAAGCAAAAGATCAAGGTGAAAAACATAATCAAGCCATGATGAAGACCGAGCCTAAGCTATCAAGTCCAAGACACTTCACCAAGTCGAAGAGAAGATCAAGATTGAGGCCAAGCTATGAAGCCAAAAGTTGAGGTGAAGATCAAGATCGAGCCGAGGTGAAGATCAAGGCTGAGCTATCAAGCTCAAGGCACTTCACCAAGCCAAGAAGAAAATCAAGATCGAAGCCGAGCTACCAAGCCAAAGGTCGAGGTAAAGATTAAGATTGAGATCGAGCAATCAAGCCAAAAATTGAGGTAAAGATCAAGACCGAATCTAGATGAAGATCGAGATCGAGCTATCAAGTCAAAGGCTGAGATAAAGATCAAGATTAATGCCAAGCTCCCAAGGCCAACCTCCAGAAAGTCGAGCTCCCAAAGATCAAAATTCTGAAGCCGAGCTTTGAAAGGTCGAGCTTCCAAAGTCAAGCTCTTGAAGGCCAAGCTCCTGAGAGGGACCTCCCAAAGCTGAGTGAATGAAGGTTGAGCTCTCAAAAGTTGAGGTAAAAAGATTGACTTGATAAAGCCAACTTGAGAAGGCTGATCAGAGGCAAACTAACTAGGACAAGATCTGCAACTCCAAAGGCCAAATGGAGCTCCTTGTCTATGGATGAGCAAAATAGTCATCATGATTTGCCAAACTCCTTAGTTATGGATAAGCTGAATAGTCACCATGATTTGTCAAGCTCCTCATTTACAGACAAGCTGAGTAGTCATCATGATTTACCAAACTCTTCATCTATGGACAAGCTGAGTAGTCACTATGATTCACCAAACTCTTCATCTACGGACAACTTGAGTAGTCGCTATGGTTTGCCAAACTCCTCATCTAAGGACAAGCTGAGTAGTCACCATGGTTTGCTATACTCCTCGTCTACAGACGAGTTGAGTAGTTGCCATGATTTGCAAAACTTCTTGTCTATGGATGAGCAAGTAGTCACCACAGTTCACCAAACTCCTCATCTACGGATGAACTAAGTAGTCACTACAGTTTGCCAAACTCTTCATTTATAGACAAGCTGAGTAGTCACCACGGTTCGCCAAACTCCTTATCTATTGATGAGCTAAGTAGTCGCTATAGTTCTTCAAATTCCTTATCCACAGATGAGCTGAGTAGTCCCCATAGTTCGCCAAACTCTTCATTGACAGAAGAGTGGAGTAGTCACCATGATTCACCAAATTTCTCATCTACTAAGTAGTCGATATAATTTGCCATACTCCTCATCTACAGATGAGCTGAGCAGTCACCATAGTTTGCCAAACTTCTTATCTTTGGACAAGCCGAGTGATCACCATGTTCACAAAGCTCCTCATCTATGGACAAGCTGAGTGATCATCATGTTTGCCAAGCTCCTCATCTATGGATAAGTTGGGTAAATGCCATGTTTGCCAAATGATGCTCCTCATCTACGGATGAGTTGAGCAAAGTTTGTGACTACAATAGCCAACTAGTGCTCCTCGTGCGAGTCAAGTGGAAACCCAATGATGATGCTCGCCAAACGGTGCTCCTTGTCTATAGATGAGTCGAGCATAACCCATATCTTCGAAGCTTGTCAAATGGCACTCCTTATCCATAGATGAGTCAAGCATAACCCATTCCTCCGACATTCAACAAACGGTGCTCCTCATCCATGGATGAGTTGAGCATAATCTGTTGCTCCGATATTCACCAAATGGTGCTCCTCATCCATAGATGAGTTGAGCAAAACCCATTACTCCGACATTCGCCAACATTCTAATAGCCAACTAGTGCTCTTTATCGTCAGATGAGTCAAGCAAGAGCTATAAATGATGATGGAGGGGCTAACCCTCTCAAGACCCCTCAATCGAGTTGACTAAAGTATCTCACCTAAAGACAAGCTAAATAGAGATCAGACTTTTGTCTTGGAGCATAAGCTATATACATCCCATGCAATGGATGAACTAAAGGAGTACTGATCTCTGCAACTTGTCGAACTCTGTGGATGGCAATGAAGGATAGGCAATAAAAGTGATAAGATAGGAGATCTCAACATCAGGCCAGCCTCAGTCCTAAACTTTTACTCTCTTCATCCGATCTTAACTCGAGCTCAAACTCGAGAGTGGGGGGCTATTATTGTAAACCACCACCTCGACCTCGGCCGATCATATCCTTGATTATGGTCGAGGTAAATAAAGGTCGGCCATAGCCAATGCGAAGGAGTTAAAAATCATGATATCAAATTGGTAGATCTTTCCAATTCAGTAAGATGATCATTTTGGGAGGATAATCTTTCCTGCAACTTAGAAAAGTTTAAATAAGGAAGGAGATCACTAGAATCAATACATGCCTCGAATAAAAATAATCACCGCCAGCTCGATCCATGTGCAATAACCAAAAATTGGTCAGTCTCTTAGGTGTGCATGACTCTAATTCCTCCTCTATAAATAGAGGGGTGTGGAACCCCCAGGTAAGCTTTTAAAATGCTTTCACTTACTATTTTTTTCTAATTTTCAGCTAACTTAAGCATAGGAGAGTCTCCACAAAAAAACTTTTTGGTCAGAGACTTGTTTTGCAACTTCAGCTCTGGCATCCAGGAGGCTTTTCAATTAGCACCTCATATCTAGTCGAAGACTCCATCTCATCTCCAATCGAGGTCATCTCCAGTCGAGGATACTTCCACCTTATATCCAGCCAAGGATACTTCCACCTCACCTCTCGCCAAGGATTCCACCTCATCTCCAAATGAGGACTCCATCTCATCTCTGTCGAGAACTCCTTCACCTCATCTCTAATCAAGGACTCCACCTCATCTCTAGCCAAGGTCATTTTCAGCTGATGATACTTCCACCTCATCTCCAATCGAGGATACTTTCACCTCATCTCAAGCCGAGGAACATTCCACTCCATCTCTTACCGAAGATCCCTTCACTGCATCTTTTTTTGGAAAGACAAAGCTTGACCTCACTAGCTTGGCTTTTGGCTACAATGCATGTCATCAGCTTCTGTTGGGCCCTTGGCTCGAATGATTACCAACCCTAGAGTCAAGACCTTATCGAGCATAAGAAACAAAGCCCTATGATTGGTGGAAAGGAAGGTGACACCCTGGACACTGATACAAATCCTCGGCCTTATACTGACCTTAAGCCACCAGTCTATTCAACTACACGGGCAATCTACTGGAATCTCCCAGCAACTTTCAGGATGTGGATAGGACCCATAATTAACAATCCTGATTCATAAGTTAGTAGATAAATTTTCTATCTTAACGATCTGTCAAATTATGGCCTAACAATATAGGGAGCTAGAGCCCAACGGCCTATCAGATTCAGGCATAAATGGCCTATAGCTCCCCCTCTATATAAAAAGGTAATAAGGGGACCCTCCAAGTAAGTTCCACTCTAGAGAACAAATCATGTTCTTTTTCTCCCTCTCTCCCTCTTTCCTCTACTGTTCTCAACCTCCGATGACTTAAGTATTGGAGGTTCCTCTATTGGAGAACTCCCGACGAGAGTGGACTTCTCTTATAGATTTTTTTTGGTATTTCAATCTTCAGATCAGCATCAAACCTCTGGATCAAAAAGGGTCTAACTTCAGCAATATTCATTTTGAATTAGAGTCTTACAGCAATAGTTTAGCATTAGAAAGAGGGCTCCAAGCCTACTCAAAAAGGAAAGAGAATATGGCAAGAACACAAATGCACAACTTTGTCGCCTCACACCGACAATCCATCTGCTACAGCCAAGGGGGTGCTACCTGAGAATCCATCACCATGCAATCCCCTATTATGGTGGTCCAGTAAATCTAGACATTAACCAACACTATGCAACAGGTCCAGTAGGTGATGGAGTTGCACCAAGAATGATTTTTATGGTGGCTCCCTCTCGACATAGCCATCAGTCTCATCCTAAGAGCCTAAAATTAGTCCCCTGATGAACTCTCCACTCCGCTCATGCTCCTGCTCCTCATCGATCACCCTCCCCTCGGGCCTGAGGGAGGAGGACCGACGGCGATGATCTTCCTCCTTCGATGGAGATTCGACTCTAGATTATTTTCTACGACCTACAAAGTCCTATTAAGAACAAGATCTCGAGCAGAAAGTCCAAGATATTAAGCACCATCTTGGTGAGGTTCAGAATAAAAATCATCAGAATAACGACAGCCTCAGCTTCAACTCTTGGCCTCCCTTTTTTCATACTATTATGAGGGAATCAATTCTGAGTAAATAGAGTCGTATGATGGCTTTTCGGACCCCCTCAACCACTTGAAGGGCTACAAGGCCCTCATGATGCTCTATAGCACCTCGGATGCCATTTTCTACCTCATCTTGCCAGCCACTCTTAAGAAGTCGGTAAAGGTGTGGCATTCCAGACTCCAATTTGAGTCCATTCATTCATTCGACCATCTTGAAAGGCTGTCCATTACTCACTTCAACAATAATTGAGCTCAACCAAAGAATACTAATAGTCTCCTCTCAATCCAGTAAAAGAGGATGAGTCACTACGTAGCTACGTGGCATGCTTTAATGCCGCCATGCTTGAAGTAAGCAACCTCGACAAGTCGATGGTGATATCAGCACTCAAGTGAAGATTATGAAATGAGCACCTTATTTTCTCCCTTGATAAAGTATTTTTGAAGGATTATATCAACTTGTTAGTGTGAGCTCAGAAATATGCATAGGCAAAAGAAGTTCGGGCTGCACGGAAGCAAGCCAAGGGGAAGAAGATCCCTGATAAGAAGAAAAGTTGGGAGGAACCTCATGTAATCCAGATAAAAGGAGAGTCCTCCAGACCATCGAAGAGCTCTAGGCTGAGGAGTCCTCCTCGATGGTTCAATAACTATACTCTCCTATCTACTCCTCTAGTGTAGATTCTAATAGAGATTGAGGGTCAAGGGTATTTTTGTCAACCTCAATCGATGAAGGCTCCACTGACAAGGAGGAGCCAAATGAATTATTGCCATTTCCACCATGACCACAATCATGATACAAAAGAATGCCTCTAGCTCAAGGATGAGATTGAAGCCTTGATTCAGAAAGACTATCCCGATAATTATGTTCAGGAGCAACAAGAATGAGCATCTAAAGAGCCACCTCAATGCCAGTCTGATGAAGAAAATAACAACAACCAATCTACGATTGGTGTCATCAATATGATCTCTAGCTTCATAGGTAGTAGGAGGATAGAAGTCCCAGCCAAGAATGTATCACTAGTAAGTTAAATGTCCATTGATCATATCAATAAAAATATTTTGTTTAAGCTTTGATGCAGGTTTTTATTTAAGCAACTAAGTAGAAAACTTGGCTAAAGTCAACAGTATCCAACCATAAATGAAATCAATAAAAACAATGAAGATATCTCAAGAATATACTCAAGACAACCAAGTCGAGCCTCGATCCTCGAGAAGAGATGATCGAACATGGGATATCTGGGCTTCAATCTAGATCCCAACGACTGGGTCAGAAAGCACCGACCTCATTGAAAATATCTCGTCTATGGCTAAGAACCTGAAATAAGAAATCAATAAAGGGCCGATCATAAAGAGATATTTTGACCCATGTTAGGAGCTCTACAAAAAATCTCATCAAGATCTTTCCGAGCACCCCATTGGTGACTAGATTTAGATGATAATAATGACTTGGCAAAAATATTGCCATAGATCGACTTCGTATCGACTTCGAATGAATCTTGTCAGTATCTTATTGAACATCCCATTGGTGATCTAGTTAAGATGATGACAATGGCTTGGCAAAAATATTGTTATGGATTGATTTCAAATTGACTTCAGAAGAGATCTGATTGGGATCTTCTCAAGCACCCCATTGGTGCTTGGGTTTTGACGACAATAATGACTTGACAAGAATTTTGCCATGGATCGACTTCGTATTGACTTCGGATGAGACCTTATCAAGATCTTCTCGAGCACTCCATTGGTGATCGGGTTAAGATCACAATAATGGCTTGGCAAAAATATTGTTTGGGTTGACTTCGTGTCGACTTTGGACAAGACTTCCTTGGGATTTTCTTGAGCACCCCATTGGTGATTGGGATAAGATGATGATAATGACTTGGTAAGATTTGTTGCCAGGAAGCAACTTTGAATTGACTTTGGATATTATGACTTCAGGTACAATGACTTCGGACCTAGGCCCAAATCAATCTCGACCAGTTGACTGAGTTGACAACCACATTGGCCAGATGGATGACCAACCCCAAAGACAAATTATTCAATTAAGAGGCACATGGAAAAATAGCTCATTTCATTAAAAGAAGGTTTGTTACAAAAGTTAACTACAAATAGAAAGAAAAGCAAGTACAAGTTCAATCCAGATACTCGAGAATAAGTTCAGTGGCAAGAATAGTAGCTTGCTCGGTGGGGCCCTTGGTGGTGTGCTTGCTGGCAAGCTTGCTTGGTGGCGTACTTGCTGGCAAGCTCGCTAGCAATCGTGGGATTGGGAGCATAAGCTTTAGTAGCTAGGGTAGGCCCATCCTCTTTGGTATCATCAGGCTCATCCTCGTCACTATCCATAGGTTGGAGATTGCTCAGATCCAACTTCAAAAGCATCTGACTCATGCACCTCTTGTAGTTTTGAAAGCCATACTTATAGGCCACCGAAGAGCCCTTAGCAACCTCATTCATAAAGTCTTCCAAGGGCTTGAACTTATCAATGACCTTGAGCTTGGCCTCAGAAACAGCCTTCTCCTTTTCTTCTCTAGCTCGGGCTTCAACAAGTTGCACCTTGTCCTCGATAGGCTTGATTGCTGTCTCACTATGCTCCAAGGTTTCTTCTAGTTTGGCTACCTTCAGCCAATGCACCTCGATGGCTCCACGTTCAATGGCTAAAACCCTCCAGGGGCTTGATTTTCTTTCGAGTAGTTAGGAGCTCAGACCCTGGCTCGAGAGTCTTCTTCTTTGACCACCTTCTTTACCTCCTTGGCAAGCTTTGCTCGAGCCTCAGATACCCTAAACTTCTCCTCGGTTAAAACTAATCAAGCCCTTGCTAAGAATAGTAACATCATGCACCAACTGCATAGAAAAGACAAAGTTAGTAATTGGAGATAAAAATTGGAGACAAGTACAAATAATAGAAAACTTATCCCAATGAGGTCGGCATAGGATGCATCGAATATCTTTTCAAAGTATGGATCTTTCTCTCCAACTAGTTGACCAATAGCAAAGTCATCTTCCCCAACTCTCAAACCAGCTGGTGATTTCAAAGTGTGGAGTCATCCCTCCATACTCTCCTTGTTATAGTGATGAACGCCTCTTCACTCCTGAACAAGAAGGGGCCCTCTTTGGACCTGGCCGACTTGCTCAGCACCACAGGAGACAGCGACGGTGAGTTGGATAAGGCAGGAATGGTGTTTGTCCAACTGGTAGAGGCAAGGATGGTGTATAACTAGCTAGCGGTGATGAAGCTCGAGCTGACTCCAAAGTCATTGGTGAGCTAGATAGCAAAGGCATGGCTGCCATGGGCTTATCCTCAATCTCCATTGGATTAATGCTCAATGTCCCCATCCATGGTGTTGGGGTTGGAGTGGGGGCAGGAGTCCTTAGTTGTGACTCCGACTTCTTTGGTGAGGACTCCTCACCCGTAGAACCTATCTTCCTTTTGAAAGCCAACTTGATGGATGAATGAGTTGGCCTCATTGCTGTAAAATCGAAGAGAATATGGTTAGTTTAAACTTTAACTGTAACTAAAAATTTTTTCTATTGATGCTAAGATTGATTTTAATGATAATAAAATATTGAGTATAAATAGTACTAATCATATATTTGAAGGATGGATATAAGATTTCTTAGAAGTGCACAATAAAAAAATGATCTATGGAAGAAATCCTCTCAAAGATGCCAAGCCAAAGTACTTCAAAAAATAAAATTTCATAAGTTTGGCTAAGAAGAGTTGACCCTAGAGAATGAAGAGCCGACTCTGGTATGTTGGAGCTGAGTGGTATAAGCTGTGAGTCGACCCCTATGGAGCTCAAGTCGATTCTCTTAGTCGAGATAGAGAACTATATTTTTAGAACTCTAACTCGAGTTGACTCATGAAGAAGATGGGTCGACTCCTGGATAGATCAAGTCGACTCATGAAGAAGATGAGCTGACTCTCTTTGAAAGATACAATATAGAATTTTTTAGATCTAATGATGAGTCGACTGTTGAAGAGGATGAGTGGGCTTATGAGTAGCTCGAGTCAACTCCTGACATGGAGACAGTTCTAGCGACTAGTTTTTCTATATTATTCTAATCGCTATTTCTCTACTCTAATAGCTACTTCAATCCTTCTAATAGTCAAAAGTTATTTTTCAACCACTTTCTAGTCTATCTAAAGCTCAAGAATCATTTAGGAAGGAAGAGAAGAGGATTACAAAGAAAAATATATCATTTGTGAGAGTATTATTGAATATCTTTGGAAAAGGATAAAAGAGAGATATATAGCATAAAGATTTTAGTGAGATTTCTAGAGAGATCTACTCCATCTGCTATTGAATATCTTTGAAAAAAAAAAAAGAAAGAAATTTAGTACAAAGATTTTATTGAGCCTTTAGGAGAGATCTACTCCTTTATTTGCTACAACCTCTCAAGCTTCAAAAGAAGAGAAGTCAAGCATAAAAAGAGCCATCTTTTAGCATATTCTCTGAGCTTAAAAGAGTTTTTATTTATGTTTTTATTTGTGCTCAAAATTCTTATACATTATATTTTGGGTTTTGTTTATCAGTTTCTTTCGGATGAAAGAAACTTGGGTTTGGCCTGTCCAAGCCTAGATTGGACTTTGTATGATTTTGGTTGGTAAGCCAAGAAAACTAACTAGATGGGATTGTTAGTCCAAAAAATAATTATGTAAGATTTTGGTTAGTGATCCCAAAAAATCAATTGAATTTGATTATGAGCCTAGGTAAAATAATCACACTATAATCAAATTGATTATAATAAAATTTCTATATAGAGCTTAAGAAGTGGATGTAGGTGCGAAGTTGCACCAAACCATTATAAATCTCTTATCTTTGTACTGTGCTTTGTTAACTTACTTTTAATTCTTGCATTGTATCATTTATTTATAAATTCTACTATCATACATTATACACACCACACTTATACTTAAGCTAATTTGGTTAAAAGTATACATTTGTTAGATTTGCTAGAAGTATTTGAGAAACACCATTCACCCTCTCTTTTGGGTGGCTAACCTTCTAAGCAATAATTGGTATCAGAACTAGTGCTCTTATATCCTTCCTGACCTAGTGGTCTTGAGGTGGAGATCATGGCATCCCCGATTGGTCCCTTATTTGCCAATCCAATGATAATCAACTTTTAGACCACAACTTTTCAATGACATGAATTACATATTTTGGAAAGCACGCATGAAAATTTTATGCAAGTATTAGATTATGACATGTGAAGAAACATAACTAATAGATCTCAGACATCTATAATTTTAATTAATAGAGTGTCTTCTCCTAAATGGAAAAAGGATAAGGATGAGTTTGATAAAAAGATAGCTCAATTGAATGCAAAGATCATAAATATTCTTTATAATTCTTTAGATATTAATAAATTTAATAGAATATCTGTTGTATTTTTAGAAAAAAAATTTGAAATAAATTAAAAACTACCCATGAAGGGACAAGCTAAGTTAAAAGTCTAAATTTAATTTGCTTGTTCATAAGTATGAATTATTTAAAATAAAATAATATGAGTTAATTTTTGATATATTTTATATATTTACTAATATTATAAATGCTTTAGACGGTCTTGGCAAAACCTACACTAGCAATGAGTTTGTTTGCAAGATTTGTACATAGATATTTGCCAAAGGCTTGGAAAGCTAAAGTTATAGCCATTCAAGAAGAAAAAGATTTAAGCATGCTGTCTATAGAAGAACTTATTGGTTTACTCATGACACATAAGTTGAACATGCACCAAAATGAGGAAGAAGAAGAATCAAAGAAGAGGAGGACTATCTCATTCAAATCAATTATCAAATCTAAAGAAAGTGATGAGTTAGAGGAAGAAGATGAAGATGAAGAAGAAAATAAAAGTGGAGATGAGGAAATAGGACTGCTTATTGGAAACTTTAAAAAGTTCCTTAAAAAGAAATGGTTGAAGAAAAAGGAAGATGGAGAGGATAGAGAAAGAAATGTCATATGCTACAATAAACCTGGGCAATATAAGTCAGATTACCTCCTACCCAAAAGAACTAAAAAGAGTGCTATGATGGTCATTTGGAAAGATAGTGATATTTCAAGTTTAGATGAAGAAGAAAAATAAGAAGGTATTGCAAATATTTACCTTATGACTCATAATAATGAGGTAAATATTAATTTTTTTTTAAAATTTACTTTTGAAGAATTACTTGAAGCTTTTCATAAGCTTATGGATGATTTCAAAAAGATAAGGTTGAAAAATAAATAGCTCAAAAGATCAAATCTACTTTTAGCTGAAGAAAAGAATAAGCTTTCAATAGAAAAGGATAAACTTTTGAAAAAGAATCATTGGCTAAACAAAAAAGTAAATCATTTAAAATCTAAAAATCTTTGGTAGAAGAGAATGCTAAGTTAAGAAAAGAGATTGAAGTTTTGAAGCCTATGGTTGATAAATTTATATTTAGTTCTCAAAAGTTTTAATTGATTTTGAATAATTAAAAGACTATTTTTAACAAGACTGAAATTGGTTTTAATCTTTTAAGAAAATAAAAATTTATCAAAAATATATTTGCTAAAGTTTTTCATAAAAATCATTCTATTGTTTGCTTTAAGTATAATAAAATATATCATAAAATTTTTAAATGCAGTATCAATAGAATTGGTCATACTTTTATTAAATAAATTTTAGTTCCAAAAGAAATCATGTGCACTAACTCCTATGGATCCAAGAAAGGTTGGGTATCAAAATCTAGAAAGTGATCATTTTATAAGTGTGCCAAGCATCAAATACATTGAAATGAGTAAATTCTTGAAAAATTGATACTTAGAACTCAAAATGGATGGATGATGATATTTGATAAAATTTAAACCTTTTGACATCATACCATCATTAGTTGTTGAATTTATTTAACTTAGTTGATTGATTTTGATGCTTTATATGCATGCATGATACTAGAATATATATTATGATGACCTTATTCTTTGCTTTAATTATATTGTTCATTCTTATCAAAAAAAATGTATTGTTCATTACCAGAATATGTTTTATATTAAAATCTACATATTCTTTTAATTATTTATATCATGTTATTTTGATTTTTAATTATATAAGAAATTTGAATTATAATAAGTTTGGTTGCATAAGAAATTATTTGTGTGTAAATCTTATGAATTAAATTTTGATATTTTTATTATAAGATAGCTAATTATTGAAATGTTTCAAAATTGCATGATCTAAAAACTTCAAGATAAGATATTTATTCGTAAAAGATCATGTGCAAGATGTTGTTGATTTACATGATAAATTATTACATCTTGATAGTTTTTAATTTGATCTTTAGGGCTTTATTAATCTCCTAGTTGGACCTCATCCTTAGAGCCCTTATTTAGTTCTCCCTTAATTTAATCATTTTTGAATTGATTGATTCTTGGACTTGAGAGTCCACTCATGATTTTTGAAGAAAAAATAGTTCTGTGAGGAGATAAGTCTCACTTTTATTGGTGTCGACCCCTCTTCAGGAGTCGACTCCTTATTTAGCAGGAGACAACCCCTATGTTGGGGATCTTTTTTTTTAATCGGAGGCATCTCGAAGCTCTATCATTCTATTCCTATTTTTTCTCGATCCATAACCCCTCTCAAACCTCTCTCCCACCAAAATCAAACCTCCCCTCATAATTTTCATCCGAATCTTATGGTTCTTGTTCTCCAATGGCGCCACACAAGCAACTCCCCCATGAAAGAGGAAGTCTCATACGAAAATTCAAGAATCTAGAGCTTCTCTAAGTCATTCTCCCATGCAAGAAAGAAGAACCAAGCTATGGAATGATCAAGGGCAAGCATCTCGAGGAGTCAGCAAGATTGATCTAGGCTCTTGTTGCCCAAAAATGTAGCAACCGAAGAGAGGGGGGGATAAATTAGGTTCTTTAAATTTTTTTTTTAAATTTGAATTTTAACCATAATGTACTTCAAATTAATCTAACTAATGTGGTTGTGAGATGTTTGATACATACAACAATGGATTTAAGATATGAGAGAAGCAACGTAATAACTAAAAGTCTAAAACAATATAAAGCAAAGATTAAGTATAAGAAAGCAAGTACAATACAAACACAAAGAAATTTATAATTGTTTAGTGCAACTCCACACCTACGTCCATTTTCCAAGAATCCTTTAGAAATTCCACTATAATTCTTTTGATTCCAGCATATTTGTTTTACTTGGACACAAACAAATTTAGTTGATTTTTTGGAATCACTAACTAAAATCTTACACCGATTATTTTTTAAATTTATAATCAACCCAGTTAGTTTTACGAGCTCACTAATCAAAATCTAACAAGTCCAATTTTGGACTTAGATGGATCTAATCCTTAAGTTTTTTTCTCTCAAAAAAACTTGTAGAGAAATAAAATATAAGAATTAATATTCAGCTCAAAAGTAAAACAGAAAAGTAAAACTCTTTTATGCATGAAGAAGAGGCTAAAAGGTTACTCTTTTAAAGCTTGATCACTCTTCTTTAAAGCCGGAGATGATGATAAAAATATTTTGGAAGATTTGCTCTTGAATATCCTCTGAATTTAATGCTCAAATTCATCTCTTTTCTTTTTCTCAAATGTGTTCAATGAAGTTCACTCAAGAAACTATTTTTTCCTCTTTTTGATCCACTTCCCTACTTTCTCTTTTGATTCTCCATCTTTTAATAGGCTTGACATGGCTAGAAAAAGAGTTTGGACCATTGGAAGACTTGAACTAGTCGTTAGAGTGAAAAAATGACCATTGGAGATATTGTAGAAAACTAGCCATTATATTGTCTCCTTGCTTGGGGTCGACTCTTTTGGACTTCAAGTCGGCTCAAGTTTGTCACAAGTTGGTTTGGTCCGTAGGGTCTAAAAAATAGCTCTCTATTCTCTTTGAGAGAACCGGCTCAGATCCTCTTCAAGTCGGCTCGCCTATGTACCAGCCAGAGTCGACTCCTAAACTGTCTGATTTTGGATTTTCTTCTATTTTTAGTCTGTTGCAGTGCAGGGTCGGCTCCTTTCTTCTTAGGGTCGACTCCACTAAGTCTGAAACTTAAGATTTCATCTTGAATTGCCTTGACTTAGTTTCTGTTGAGGAGATTATTTTATGGATATATTTTTTATCTTTATTACCTAAAAAGCCCTATATCCAATCCTTGAAACACATGATTAGAATGTTAATTACTCAAGATTTGATAATCATCAAAATCAATCATAAGATCAATAGTTGCTCTCTTTTTTATGATGATAAAACTTTGAGTATATGCATAAATAAAAAGCATAAAGTGTTTCAATTTTAAATTACTAACATGAATCATAGGGTGATAAAAATAACTACACATGAACATAAACTTCATGAATGCATCATAAACTTTATGAATGCATCATTTTAGCCCAAATTAATATTTCAAGCATTCAAGTTTCAATATGTCAATCATTTTGAGACTTTTTCACTTTGTTAAGTATGATCACCTCGAACATTTTAAGAGCATTTCCAATATTTTAAGCATATACATATTTAGGCTATATATACACTCAACATCCCCATATTCTCACCCTTTTTGACAGCATCAAAATCAAGTTGAAATCCAAGTATATGCATATTGAAAGTTCAGAAATTGATTAATTGTTTAAGTTTAACATGAATTTACCTTTCAAATTCAGATTTTATAAATTCTTTCCATTTGGAAAGTATGCACTAAATTGAGTCTATAAATATATCAAATTCAGATCTTTTTATGTGAATAAAACATACTTAAGAGTATTGCTCCCCTTTCAAAAATTAACTTGATTTCAGATTTCATAACTTCTTTACCATCCCTTTTTGTGGTAAATATTTTTTGAACAATCATAGATTTAGAAACTTTTCTCCTCCTTTTTGAATGAATCAAGGGTATGTATCAAATTTAATTCAATCTTGGTACTTTTATCTTTTAGCTTTAGACAATATGATTCAAGTGAATTTTGAGCAATATAAGCTTGATGGCATTGCCCTTTATCCTAAAAAATATGAATACATCTTATCCTTTCAAATTTTGATCGATCAAATTCAGCCCAAAATTGAAGATAGATCATTTAATTTTACCGGTTAGGATTCAAGGTTTAGAAAGTATCATCAAAATCAAATTCAAATCACAAATCAAATTTTGAAAGTTTGAAGCAATTTATACTTTTGCTCCTTTCAAATTTAGATGAATTATGTAAATTCGGATGAAACCACTTGTGAACTTGAAAATTTAAGAGTTTCAAAACCAATGAGTCACATCATTTTGTATGTATCAAATTTAATTCAATCTTGGTACTTTTATCTTTTAGCTTTAGACAATATGATTCAAGTGAATTTTGAGCAATATAAGCTTGATGGCATTGCCCTTTATCCTAAAAAATATGAAAACATCTTATCCTTTTAAATTTTGATCGATCAAATTCAGACCAAAATTGAAGATAGATCATTTAATTTTATCGATTAGGATTCAAGGTTTAGAAAGTATCATCAAAATCAAATTCAAATCACAAATCAAATTTTGAAAGTTTGAAGCAAATTATACTTTTGCTCCTTTCAAATTTAGGTGAATTATTTAAATTCGGATGAAACCACTTGTGAACTTGAAAATTTAAGAGTTTTAAAACCAATGAGTCACATCATTTTGATAGCAATTGTTTTTTTAAAATAAGGTGAATTAATGAAATTTAGATCAAAATGATGAATTATTTTGATAATTCATATTGAATTGATATCATAGATCGTGTAAAACAAACCATAGAGAGATTTTCTATTCTCTTGTCTTAAGAAAATATCACTCATTCAAATTCAGAATAGGATATTAATTTTCATAGTTTGCTTCAAACATATCATATTCAATTCTTTTGCCAAAACATAGAACAATAAGGGGCAAGGCAAAAATGATATCATCGATACCAAGGTTGAAAATTTTTCCTAAGAAGAAATATCTTGATACCAATTGTGAAAATCATCAATTTTATATCAAGCTAAATAGTCATTTCTTTGAAAGGTTTTATTGACATCAATTGAACCAAATCATGCTTTCCTTGAAAATTTGATGTCAATTGAAGATCAAAGAAAATCAATTTTCAAAATTACATACTCTAAAGTTCAGCTTGATATCAATTATGTAAGGCTTTTTCAATTTTAAAAAGGATCAATAGATGCAAAACATTTTTAAAATGCCCATTAAATGTTTAAAAAAGAATGATACATTTAAACCATGAAAAGTGTCAAGAATATAAACGTTTATCAATGAGTTGTCTTTTGAGGATTAATAATCATTTTCAAAAATAAGTCAAATGAATAGAATAAATAGATCAAGAAAAAACAAAATATAAATGATCATCAATAAGTTTTGTTCTCATTAAGTTCCAAGAATTTTCTTTCCTTTAAGATTCCAATGATCTTCTCTTTTTACAATCAAACATTATTTCTCCTCCTGTTTTTAGTAATTAGAGCTAGAAAATGTGTTTTCTTGTGTTTCTCTCCCTTTCTCTTTCAAATTATGCATATTTAATCTTTACATTTTTCTCTCCATTTTATTTTATAGATAAAATATATACTCATGAATTTTCAGGCTTATAAGCATATTTACACAATCAACCATAATCATTGCACACTAGTTTTTTTTATAAAAAGGTCAACTTTCATTCATTGATTTCCAAAATGTAATCACAAAGATAGAGAATACAAACAGTGGTCAACATATCCAAAATATATGAGACCCAAATGAATCCAAAAAGATTCCTATATGGATTGCTAGAAGATGTGTAGCTCTATAAAATGAGTCCTAGCATCCTATGAAAGGTAAGTCAGAGTGGTTTTATGAATTGGATCCAAGCTGAGATAGAGAAGATGATCTGGTGTTTCTAGATGGCTTACCTCTAGCATCCCTCACTGTAGAGATCTCCTGAACCAACCATGTAGCCTCCTCTTTGAGCAATGAAATGGCCTCTGAAGTAAGTCGCTGAATCTCTGTGCTGACCACTCCAATAATCCTCGAGGAGATCCTTTCGACCAATGAATTCTTATTCAGTCTAGTAAATAGTCTATCTAATACCTCTAGACGATCTGCCTCTGCCTGCCCTACCTGAGTTGCCAGCTCCTTAGTCTGAACATCCATCATTGGTACGACTATCGGAGCCTCATCTTCATCTAAGTCCTCTCCTCTATGAATCCAAGGAGCTCCACTTTCTGAAATCTCATGCGAAGAAGCAAATGCTTGTTGTAAGCATCTTTGTGCAAGAGGCTCGAGTTGTCTCTCCCTCAGGGTCTACTCCATGCTCCTGAAAAATAGGAGTCCAAACCATCCCATAGGGTAGTAAAGCCCTCGATCTGCTTGCAGCATCCTCCATGTATCTGATCATCAGAGCTGGCAAATTTAGGAGAATCTCTTTAATCACATGGTACATGAAACAAATGTCTCGATTGGACACAAAGTCAAATCTACTAGTCTTTGGGAAGAAAATTCTATTGGTTATATGATGTAGGAGGCACATTTCGGTAGACAACTGATTTGCTCTCACCTCCTCTAATTCATTCCGAACCTCTCTTCCCAAAATATATCTAAGAATGATTGATCTCTTTTCCAATTTATTTGATCTACTGCCATCTATTCTCATTCTTAATGTTCTTGCCAAATGCTCTGCATTGATTTCAATCCGAATACCTTTAACATCACTTTCTCTAATTCCATGATCGGATTTTAGATTGGCATAGAACTTCCTTACAAGGTTGGGATAGGTCAATATACCAAGAGAACACAGATATTCCCAGCCCAGGTTTTTAATTTTCTACCAAAATAAGAAATCATCTTCATCCAAAAATTCAAAATCTATCTTCCTTCCATGCAAATCATCCTAGAAGATAAAGTGGATCTAGAAGGGGTTACCCATGGAGGAGAACACACTGAAGGAGGTAGAGAGGGAGCATGAACTGGCTGGAAAGGCTGCCCTGGATCATTTCTTTGTTTAGAGTGGTGTTCACAGACGGGAGAGGAGATGAGCTAGGGCTTGAGGGTTCCAAGCAAGAACGCTTTTCCTTATGGGCCACTTTCTTCATGGGAGCCATGGGAGTGCAAATCCATGGAAAAATAGATGAAATCAGAGAAAGAGTGGTCGATTTAGTGAGGAGATGAGTTTGAAAAGGGGTTTTGGCTTGAAAAAAAATGGAATAAGGGAGCAAGGACACGAAATGACTCAGATTAAAAATTCCATCTCTGACATAGGGGTCGACTCGTCTCAGGCTCGAGTCGACTCGTCTCAGGCTCGAGTCGACTCCTTGCTGTAGAGAACAGTTCAATGGAGTTTCAAAATTATGAAATTTGGCTCAAATTGATTTGTGATCAAATTTAGGGTTAAGATTGACATTTAAGATAAGTTGGGGCATCAAGAATTAGTCAATAGGAGGTAAGATAATCAATCAAATTAGAGACATCAAATGAGAGGAATCTAGATATAGGCTCTATGTGTTTTGATCCAACTATGAAATTTCAAATCTTAAGGGGTAAACCTAAAATGCAATGCAAATCATCAATATAAAGCACTTGATCTTTTATGAATAGATGATTTATCTTAAAATTCTTAGTTCATGCAAATTTTTTTGAGATATTTTGATAATTAAATATTTTATGGGGGGATATCAAAAGTTAATTTGTAAATTTAGCATCCAAATAATTTCATATGCAATCAAGCTCATCTTAATTTCAGTTTTTCAAATGATAAAGTGATGTGGGCAGGTGGAGCTATGAAAGCATGATGAATTCAAGATAAATATTTATGCTAGTTGCATTAAGGTAATACAGCAACAAATCATATTGACTTTGGAATTTGGCAAAATCAATGCATTATAACAATCAAACTATCCAAGACATGAAATATGATCCTCATAAATATAGATAAATCATCAAAATCAATCATTTACACCAAATAAATTCGGTACATATTGATGGTATGATGTGTATAAAGTTTAGCTTTTACCTAACGTCACCACACATCCACTCTCATGTCCTAAGCATCCATGTCTTATGAGTTTGCTCCTTTCACTTCATTGTATGCTTGGCATACCTGCAAAGAATCATTTTCTAATTTTTAGTACCCAAGTCACCTTGTGTCCATTTGAGTTAGTCCATATGATTTCTTTTGAAATCTAAATTTATTTTACCCAAATATGGCTAATTCTTTTAGCATTGCATTCAAAAATTTTGTGACCTACTTGATTGCATCTAAAAAAAATAATATGATAGTTTTCATATAAAGCTTTTGTAATCATATTTTTAATGGGTTCCTATTTTTTTGAAGAATTAAAAATAATTTGAGCTTTATTGAAAACAGTCTTTTTATTATTTAATATTAATTGAAGATTTTGAAAACTAAGGATAAATTTTTCTGCTATAGGTTTCAAAATTTTAATCTCTTTTATTAACTTTTCATTTTCTATAATAAACTTTTTTTTAGAAGATTTTTTTTTCTTTAAGAGAATTTTTCAAATTTTCAGATTTCTCTTTTAGCTTATTATTTTTTTCAACTAAAGCTTTTTTAGATTTTAACCATTCTTCTTTTTCTTTAGCTAAAAAAATTTTTTCTTCCAAAAATTTATCTTTTTCAATCAAAATTTTATTCTTCTCTTCAGCTAAAAATTGATTTAAACTTTTAAGCTCCTTATTTTTCAGCCCTATCTTTTTGTATTTCTCCATTAAGTCATTAAAAGCTTTATATAATTTATCAAAAGAAAATTCAAAAAAGTTTTCAAGATATACCTCACTATCATTGGCCATGAGACATAGGACATAGATTTGCAATTCCTTTCTCTTTTTCATTGGAGCTTGAAGTATCACTATCTTCTCAAATGCCCAACATTGCACTCTTTTTGGTCTTTTTGAGATTCTTTTTAAGTAGGGGGCAATTTGGCTTATAATGTCTCCTTTTATTACAATTGTAGCATGTGATGATCCATCTTTGTTTTTCTTCTTCATTTTCTTTCCTCTTCAAATTTTTTTTATGACAAATTTTTTGAATTTTCTTGTACATAGCACAATATCCTCATCTTCATCTTCACTCTCTTTCTCTTTATCATCTTCCTCTGACTTATCACTTTCTTCCATATTTGCCATTGACTTGAAAATGATGGTCTTCTTCTTTTTTGGTTCTTCTTCTTCCTTCTTTGGAGTCATGTTCAACTTATGAGTCATGAGTGAACCAATTGGCTCTTCTAAGGATAGCTTGATAAAGTCTTTAGCTTCTTGTATGGCTGTTACTTTTGCTTTTCATTCTTTTGACAAATATTTTATAACCTTGCAAACAAGTTTGTGATTAGTATAGATTTTATCAAGACCATTTAAAGTATTAATAATATCAATATATTTAAAAAATATATCAAAAATAGGCTCATATATTTTCATTTTAAACATTTCATATTTGTGAAGCAAATTAACTTTGAATTCCTTAACTTGACTTGTTCCCTCATGAGTTATTTATAATCTTTTCCAAATCTTTTTGGCGGATGTACAAGTAGATATTCTATTAAATTCATGCACATCTAAAGAATAATAAAGTACATTAATGGCTTTAGTATTTAGTTGTGCCATCTTTTTATTATATTGATCCCAATTCTTTTTCGGCTTAAGATGCGACACTCTATTTATTTCAATTATGGGTGTGTGTGGTCCTCTAGTTATGACTCCCCACATATCATAATCAAAAGCTTATGTGAAAATTCTCATTCTTGCTTTCCAAAAAGTATAATTAGTGCCATTGAATAATGGTGGTATAGAAGTAGATTGTTCTTCAATAAATCAAAAACCACTTGGGGTTGCTATGATCTTTGGCTCTTGACTGTCAGATCAATAATAAATAACAGAGCACCTGCTCTGATATTAATTGTTGTCTAGAAATGTAGCAACCCAAGAGGAAGGGAGGGTGAATTAGATTTTTTAAAAATTTTACCTAAATTTGAATTTAAACTATAATGTGCTACATATTAATCTAACTAATTTGGTTATGAGATGATTGATACATGCAACAATGGATTTAAGATATGAGAGAATTAATGTAATAACTAAAAGTCTAAAACAATATAAATTAAGGATTAAGTGTAAGAAAGCAATCACAACATAAATATAAAAAAATTTATAGTGATTCGGTGCAACCCCGCATCTACGTCCACTCTCCAAGAATCTCTTGAAAATTTTATTACAATTCTTTTGATTACAACATATTTGTTTTTCTTAGACTCACAAACAAATTTAGTTAATTTTTTGAGATCACCAACCAAAATCTTACATCGATTATTTTTTGGATTCATAATCAATCCAGTTCATTTTACGGGCTCACCAACCAAAATTTAATAAGTCCAATTTTGGGCTTGGACAGAACTAATCTTCAAGTTTCTTTCTCTTAAAGAAACTCATGAAGAAACAAAATACAAGAATTAATATTCAGCTCAAAAGTAAAATAGAAAAGTAAAACTCTTTTGTACATGAAGAAGAGGCTGAGAGGTTGCTCTTTTGAAGCTTGATCACTCTTCTTTAAAGCTGAAGAGGATAATAAAAATATTATGAATGATTTGCTCTGGAATATCCTTTGAATTTGGTGCTCAAATTCTTCTTTTTTTTCAAATGTGTTTAATAAAGTTCACTCAAGAAACTATTTTTTCCTCTTTTTTGATCCACTTTCCTACTTTCTCTTTTGATTATCTACCTTTTAATAGGTTTGACAGTGGCTAGAAAAAGAGTTTGGACCATTGGACTAGCCGTTAATGTAAAAAAAATGATCATTAGAGATGTTGCAGAAAACTAGCCATTATGCTGTTCCCGTGCTTGGGGTCGACTCCTTTTCCCTTGGGGTCAACTCCTTTTGACTTCGAGTTGGCTCAAGTTTGTCACGAGTCAGCTCAATCTATAGGGTTTGAAAAATAGTTCTCTATCTTCTCTGAGAGAGCCGGCTTGGATCCTCTTCGAGTCAACTCATCTACGTGCCAGTCTTCTCTAGCATGCTAGAGTCAACTCCTCTTCACTGGGGTCGACTTCTGAACTGTTTGATTTTAAGTTTTCTTTTATTTTCAATCTATTGTAGTGCAGAGGTCGGCTCCTTTCTTCTTGGGGTCGATTTCACTAAGTCTGAAACTTAAGATTTCATCTTGAATTACCTTGACTTAGCTTCTTTCGAGGAAATTATTTTTGTGAATATTTTATTCATCTTTATCTCCTGAAAAGTCCTATATCCAATTCTTGAGATACATGATTAGAATGTTAATTACTTAAGATTTGATAATCATCAAAATCAATCAGAGGGTCAACAGCTCTTAGTTCAGTGAGAAGGATGTTCGCGATCATGCCCAATCATCTGGAAACATCAGACCACCTCCTCCCTCTAGTCAACCTAGACCATCATCTTAGGACTATCATGATCTATGTTTACTTAGGATGTTAGTATTCCTTTCATAGAGCTTTAAGACCCCAACAATCCATTTTTTTATAGCTGTAGCTCTCATACACTTTGCATGTTTAGTTTCTATCTTTTTAATCATTTTTTGTAATCATATTTTATTATTAATGAATAAAAATTTAACTTTTATCCAACATGTTCGATGTTTATATTTGTGTTTATCTAGTTGATTGAAAATATGCTTTATTTGTAAAACAAAGAAGGAAAAATGATTGCTTGATTAAATTAAATGAATGTGCATGTTTTGAAAGAAAAAGAGGAAGAATTAAGAAAAATAAAATTTTGAGCAATTATCAATTAAAAAGGGAGAGAAATTATTTTTGAATTTAATAAGAGAAATTATTGATAAATATTTATACTTTGCTTGTCTTGATTTAGTCTTATGGATTTATTTGAGCATTCTTATAGTTTTATTCATTTGATTTGTTGTGAGAAATATATTCATAATTTGTAAGCTTCGATTTAGTCATCATTTCTATTATTCTATTCCAATTGATTATTTTCAAGAAATAAATTTAAAAATATTCTTTTTAAATCTTTTGAAATTGATAATAAGCAGAATATTTTTAGAAAGTTGCCATTTATCTTTAAAGCTAGATATTTAAAGAGGACTTCCATCTGAGTTTCAAATTATTGATATAAGACAACTAACTATTTGCTTTGTATTTCATCGCTCTATCTTTTGGCAAAAAAGAGAAAAATACTTTGTATCTTTGTTATTATACCTTTTGAAATAAATTCTAAGATTGATACATTTTTTGCATCAAATTGCTTGATATTTCTTAAGAAAAGAAAAAGATGATCTTTTCAAAGAATAATAGAAAATATCTTTGTGATTCATTTTAAATGATCTATTTTGTTATCAATTCAAAATGATTTATCATTAACTTCTTAAAATAATTTGATCTAAATTTAATCGATTTAGCTTTATCACTTAAAAACTAAAAAATAATTTCTGAATCTAGCCAAGCCTTTATCTAAATTCAATACAAATTTTTTATCGAATTTGATTTGAGATTTATCTTGATTTTGATGATATTTTCTAAATTCCTCCTTCAAACTTTGTGATGCTGTCAAAAAGAAGGAGAAGTGTTATTAAGCATATGCTTACATGCTTCTTTATTTAAATTTAATATATGAAAGAAATTATGCTTGAGATGTTCATTTGCTTTCTTGAGATGATCATATGAAATGAGTATATATTTGGATGTATATCTTCTTGAATATCTATATTGAATTTTGGTATCAGAATTTATGATGAATATTCTTGATAAATTCTATTGAAACATTCATGAAATATATTCTTATCAATGCTTACTTATTCACTTCATGATTCATATTTATATTGGTAAATTAACTGAAACATATTATATTTTATTGAACATATACTTAAAGTTTTATCATCATCAAAAAGAAAAAGATTGTTGACCTTAAGATTAATTTTGATGATAACAAAATATTAAATAAAAATAATACTAATCATGTATTTCAAAGATAGATATAGGATTTTTTAGATATTTATAATAAAAAAATTATCTATGAAAGAAATTCTCTCAAAGATGTCAAACTAAAGCACTTCAAAGAATAAATTTTTAGAAGTTCGACAAAGGAGAGTCAACTATAAAGAATGAAGAGTTGACTCTGGTACAATGAAGATGAGTAGTATAAATTGCAACTATAGAGCTCAAGTCGACTCTCTTAGTTGAGATAGAAAATTATATTTTCAAAACCCAGCTTAAGCTAAGTTGACTCATGAAGAAGGCAACTCCTAGACAGCTAAGTTGACTCATGAAGAAGGCAAGCTAACTCTCTTAAGAAAATAGAATGTAAAATTTTTTAGACCTGAGGATGAGTCAACTCTTAAAGAGGATAAGTTAACTTGTGGGCAACTCGAGTCAACTCCTGAGGAACTAGAATCGACTCAAGATATGGGAATACTTCTAATGGCTAGTTTTTCTATCTTATTCTAATAACTACTTCTCCAACGGCTAGTTCAACCCTTTCAATGATCAAAACTTATTCTCTAGGCACTTCCAAGTATATTAAAAGCTATAAAATTGTTTAAAAAGTAAGAGAAGAGGATTAGAAAAAGAAATACATCATTTATGAGAGTATTATTGAATATCTTTGAAGAAAAAAGAAAAAATTTTCTTAGATATATGTCCTAGAAGTCAATATGGCTGATAGATTGTGATAACTCTAAGACATAATTTTATACTTAAAAAATTAATTTAAATAATAAAAGGATAGATTTTATTTTCATTCAAGTATAATGTATCCTTGAATCATCTATGAAATTAATACTTATGATACATATTCTCAAGATATTAAGAATTAGAGACATATATAATTAATTCTTAAATATTTTCAATAATAGTATCATCATGAGGATGATGATCGATCCAAATAGATCAGTACACAGATCACTTTTTTTAGGATAGATGAGTCTCTGATCTACAGTGTAGAGATACTGAGCGATAAGTACAGATAGTTGTTAGAGAATAACTAGTATTGAGCATGACCATATAAGAAATCACCTGGATTGTCAGTGATCGTTTTGATGCTGTAGTTGTGTGAATGATCTTTTGATCTGCGATGGTATGGTTGCTCATAATGAGACTACTGAAATTTGACTGACACATAAATATGGCCTCATTGAGTCTTTGTAGTGGATGTTGACGATAATTGATCCACTATAGGAGTAGAGTGTACATCTAGATGGAATCTATCGACTTTGATAGAGAGAAGAAGTTCTATGAGATTTGAGAAATTAAGTCTATGAGTTTGTGGCCATAGCAGTGTGATTAATGAAAAAGAATTTTTATGAGAATCGTAATTGAACTTGAGCTAATCGAAATTATCATATGACTGATGATGAAGTTTGATAATTTATCCATAACCTGCCATCTAGTCAAGACTTTCGATAGAGGGATTGAATCATATGAAAACTATACCTTGAGATTTTTTTTGATTCTGTTGGATTACTACTATATACTGCTAGGTGTCATTGATGGATTGTGAGAGCTTACTAGGATTATTCAGAATTGACAATTCTTGATGAGTTAGAGTAGAATTGTTTCGATCCATTGAAAAGAGTTTTAATGATACATCATGGTATATCTCTTTAACAGACAGAATTGAATATATGGGGTCATACTACAAAGAGATTAGACTTGGATTAAGCAATTAGGCTTATGAAATCTCAATTGGATTTGAAAAAATCCTATTGGATTCAGGATAATCTTGCTAGCATAAGGTTGAACCCAATTTTCTCTTTGATCTTGAATTACTTATTTGATAAGATTAATTCAAGTTAATTATCTACTAAAGATCTGAATGAATTAGATTCATTAGGCTCCAATTGTTGGGTCCCCAAGATTTTGGATCATTTAAATTAGGGTTTCAAACTCCTAGTCAATTCCTTGATTGAATTGCATGGGGTGCCACTTGATTTGATCAAGTTGGGCGTGCCCACTTTATTAATGGCATGATGGACCAAGGTAGGGCATCCCTTAAGCCCCAGTTGGCATGTGAGATAAAGGGCTAGAGGGTGTCAAGCATTGGCACTTCTATGGTTTTCCTTGGCATGGTCAAAAATAGAGAGCTACAAGGATTCCTAATGCGAGTAGGACTCACATTAAGGGGCTATTTAATTTTGAATATGATTCTAATCTTTTCTCTATTTAAAGGACCCTTTTCTTAGGGTCTTAGCATCAAATGTTTAGCAAGCTCCAAGCCTCCCATCAGCCTCCATGCCTCTTTTTCTCCCTTGTTGTTCCAACATCCAAGGAGCTTTGGGCATCCCCATCTTCCAACACCCAAAGGAGTTGGGCGCCATCTCTTGGTTGCTGATTTTTAGATCTTGGTTGCTTTAAAATTAAGGGAAGGAGATCAAGAAAAGAAGAGAAAAAAATGATCAAGAAAATGATCAAAAAGTTGATCACGATCCAGACTTCATTTCGATTCGTAGGGTGATCATTCTTAGAGAAGAAAGATCAACATCATAGAGACTGATCCTGAGTAGATACCCATAGAGACCAGATACTTATATGGCTAAAAAGAATCTATCTTCTTTCAGATCCAAATTTGAAGAAAGAAATAGTGATATAGGTATGTGATCCGATCACATTTAAATTTAGCATAAAATTCAGCATGTGTTAAGTTCAGCATATGAAGTAGATTCTTGTATGCTATGTTCTTATGCATGCATGATTTAGATTAAAAGATATTTTATTCTTGATTCTACTGTGCTATTTACAAAAAAAAAAAAATTGAAACACAATGCATGTGCCCCACACAAAATTTTAATAGTAGTATCAGAGCCACGGGTTTTATATGCATGAAATTGATATGTATATTTTTGAAAAAGATTTTAAAATTAAATTTTTATTGATACATGAGATGTATAGATATTTAATTTGAATCTAAAATTTATTTTAGATATAATTTTCAGTTCATATATGGGATATATGAAAGTATGCATAAATTTGAAAATTATTTTAGATAGTTTTTTAGTTCGTATATGATATATGTTTGCATACATAAAATTTAAAAATTATTTAGACCTAATTTATGATTCATATATAAGATGTATGATTGCATATTAAGGTCTAAAAATTAGTTTAAATTTAATTAATAATTTGTATATAAGATATATGATATCATATTAAGATCTAAACTTTTGTTTAGATCTGAATTTTACATACATATATGTGATATATGCTTGTATGTTAAATCTAAAAATTAATTTTATGATTTAAAATTTATCTATTATATAAAGAATTTAGATAAAAAATTTAGTTAAATCTAAAAATTAATTTTATAATTTAAAATTTATCTATCATACAAAGAATTTAGATAAAAAATTTAGATTTATGATCTAAAATTTATGTTTATGCATAAAAATTTTTATCATAGATAAATCAAAAATTAGGTTATGTAATTAGATTACATTTAGGATTTTTGATTTAAACATAATAGGTCTAATTTGATTAAGTAATTATTCAAATTAAGTCAAGTGTTGATTAAGATTAGGTCAATAAAATCTTAGATCATAGAATTATTGTTGATCAAATCGATTAAATCTCATATGTAGAATTGATTAACCTAAGAATCTAATTCAGCTTGATGGCTTAAACCTGATTCACTTGAGCTAACCTATTTAGACCAATTGACCTATTAGTGTTTCAGATAAATGATTGAGATATAGTTATTTAATTAGTTTCATTCACTGTTCTGACCAATTTATTGATGTCTAAGGAAAGCAACGAGGGGACCTCCACCGATCTCAACTTACCTAGCCAATTTGAAAGATTGAGTCTTAAATATGATTATTTAGTGGTTTGGTTTAGCTCATGCCAATTAGATTAGTCATATGATAACTGATTAGATGAGATCTAAATCTAAACTTTCTCATAAATATTAAGTCCAGAGATCTTTCACCATTGTAGATGTGCGGACGTGCTATTGGTGTTGATTGTTCGTGACTGGTCACAGTGGTTCAGTTACATCAAAAATATGCAACTATTCTATTAGTAAAGAGTTGCTCCAGGATAAGGATAGGGTTAGGCCTAATATCTATCAGGAGAGGGATCTAATGATGATTTTGTTGAAAATTATGTCCCAAAGTCAATTGTCAGTCTGTTGATTGTTGAGCTTATTATTATAATTATATATAAATTATTGAATTAATAAATATTATTTAATTTTTTTATTATTGTGTATAACTTATTTTGAACTCCTGTTATGTGATGAAGTCCTTAAGACTATTTGATTCGATATAGGAGGATATATCATTTAGTCTTTAAATTTTAGGTTCACGACCAAATGATATACTATTATTAAGATGATAGCTATATCAAGTATAGATCGTTGTGTACCATGTATATTGATTGTCCTCTTAATCAAGGAGTATGGAGATACTGGCATAGCATGCAAGTGAGATGTAGTAGTACATCTCACTGAACGTGACCAATTGTTAAGCACTCTACTGTCAAGAGTAGCTTATGAAGGATATAGGTATAAGTGTCCCTCTGATCTGAGATTACCACGGTGACTTGCAAGCAAGTTATTGTGCTTTGATGCTGGACTACCTGAATTTTTAATTCAGTGATAAAAAATTTTTGAGCACAGTCAATTACTTGAGAAGTCAATGTGTGAGTAAAAATAGAATTGACCCCTCTAAATAAGTAAGAGTTAATGTATTAGTGTGTTTCAATTCAGTAAAACCTCGATCGGATAATCTATATGATAAATTTTAAAAATTAAAATATAATGTGGATGATCATATCAGAGTTGACAGTTAAATCCTAGGTCATCTTGAGTATTTAGATCAAAGAGATGAATTATACGGTAACCATATGCCAATAGGTTCTTAAATGATGCTTCTTTCGATCAATCTGGATGTCGGATATCATTGCTAGATGGTCACTTTAATTATTATAAAAAGATTACTCCTATACTACTGACTTAGGTTCGAACCTATGGGATCACACTCAAAAAAAATTTCTGACTGATTATATGGCTGATCGATGATTAAGAATCGTTCTAAGATAAAACAGTCAATTTGATTGATGATTAATCCTGTGCAAAAATTATAATAAATTAATTTATTAATTATTGATAAATTATAGAAGGATTGATTAGTAATTAGATTGCTAATTAGCTCAATTTGATTGAGCATTGAGGTTTGGATCAAATCTAATTGAATTGGATTCAATTTGGTTTGACCCGATTAGGTTATGAGATGACCTAATCGCTAAGGATGTTCGATTCTTTATTTGATCAAAACTTGAGCTTGATTAATTTTTGATTTGATTAGAATTTAATCAAAACTATTTATTACCTAATTAGATTAGGTTTAGTGATCTAATTGGTTCTAACCTAATGTGGTTGGGTTAAGAATCTAATTGGATGAGAAAATAATTCGAATTCAAATCCCTTGCGCCTCCTTTCTCTGCATCCTCTTATTCTTTACGTGAGAAAATTTTTTTATATAAATTTTTCTCATACACAGAAGCTTTTTCACATCTACATCTAATTTTTTTTGAATTAAAAATTAGTTAATTTAAATTTGAGTTCAAGTGGATTTGAATTTGAATGAAAATCTAGAGTCAGAGTTGGACTCTTCTCTTCATGCCATCACCTTTCTTCATGTATAAAGTATTTTTGCATGAGATTTTTTGCACCAATCTGATGTTGATTGATCTCTCTCTAAGTTCATAAGATGAAGATAAAATTTGGTTCAAAATTTAATTTAAATTTGATTTGAATTGGTGATAGGGATCAACCAATATTTAAAATTGATCTGAAACTACCTTTTCCTTATCCTTATCTTCTATGGGATGCCACCCTTAAGAAGGGATTAGTATTGTGCGAGATTAGAAGTGATTTTTGATATGAGAAACCTAAGAGTTGGGGTGTGAAAAGTTGAGAGTGGGTTGGGCTTTCATGCATGAGAAACAGAGGAAGTGGTCTTCCTCTCGAGCATGAGGTGTAGGGTCTAGGGTTTCAACTCTAGATTTTATGAGAAGAAAAATATAAGAGTGAGTCTTGCTCAATCTATCACACTACCACCTCCTTGTAAAGCTTCATCTTTTGATCCAAAAGAGTCTGAGAGATTTAAAGAAAAGAGCTTGGATCAGTCATCTAGAGCCTTCAATGCAAAGATCCGATCAGGGCTTTGAGTGGATAATCTGTAGAAGCCGGATGATCTATGTGGCTGCTCGACATCAGTGAGAACTTCATACCATGACTATCAGTAGTGGAGATCATTGATCCTTGAAAAGATGATGAGTTCTGAACTCAACCGATGTGATCTAAAGGTTAGATCAGATTTAGGGTATCGATATGATCCATACAGTTTTTTATTTTATATCAGATTTTATATATAAATTTTTTATATCATAGATCCTTAATTGATAGTTTAGATATGATTCAAAGTATATTTAGAAGATTAAAATATTTAATATTTTATTTTTTGCTATAAAATTTTAAAAATACATGCTTTGAACTATTCATTTTTTCTTCAATTGGTATCAGAGCACGGTTTCTTATGACATAAATTTTTTTATATATAACCTGATATTATATGTATTTAGATCTATAATTTAATTTAAATTAAATCTGATATATGATATTTAGATCTGAAATTAATTATAGATTTGATCGCATAAACTGATATAAGGTTGTCCTGCTGTAAGATTTACCCCTTACAGTGCAAAGGTTGTCCTAATTTATACTGATCTTTATAAAATTTAAATTTAATTATTTAAATTAGATCTAAATAATTAATTTAAAATTTAAGTAATATAATAATCTGATTGAATAGATCCTCATAGCCATCTGATCATAGGAGAGATCAAAATTTTGCAACTCTATTTATTCATTCGATGGGATCTCCTATGGCGTGTAGGGGTGCTGCATGATCTTTTTCATGATGATGAATAATAAAAAAATTTTTAAAATTTTATTTTAGATCTAAAATAATATATATTATATCTAAAATTAAGATTTTTATCATTAGATAATTGATTATAAAAATATTTTATAAAATTAAAAACTATTTTTAAACACCGAACCCAAACCCATGTCAGCCCAAAACTTGATTAAGAATTAAGCAATCTAGATTTGAGAATCAAAGATCTAAGGTATTAATTTCATAATTCATGGGTTAATGGGTTAGCTCGAGTCAAGTCTATTTAATTGGGTTAGACCTAGGGTTAGAACTTATTGATAATGGATCATGTTAGTAATTGATCAAATTTAACTAAAAGTTAATTCTAATTGGATCAATTTTTTCTCAAGATCAATTTCAATAGTTGTAGTTGGTCAAGTTCATATCTTTGATTTGACCAATATGAACTTTGATTATAGCTCCATAGTCGAACCTAAGTCTATAAGTTGATCAAATTGAAAATGACTAATCAGTTGATGTCTAAGATAAGTATGACAGCTTTGATCGATGATCATTAATTGGGAGCTACTCGCATAGATTGAATCTATATCGAGTTAATGGCATATCCTTTCCATCGATCTCACTTATTTGGCCAATATGGTGAATCATATTTTGATTAGGTCACTTAATGATTGGGGTTGACCCATGTTAACTAGAAAATCAGTATAACTGATTTAGGTGCCCCTAGTTTAACTTGTCTTGAGTCTTCTTTATGACTTGGTGAAGTCAGTAGGAGGATTCATGACTAGTTGGTTGCACCAGCTTATGCCTGATCTTCTTTAATCTGATTTGGTGAAATCAGTGAGAGGATTAAGATTAACTGATCAAGTCTTTTTTCATCTCTCAATTCAACTAATTAAATTTTTTAAAATTATTAGGTCCCTAAAATGAAATAGTTATAGTGATAACTAGATCATAGCCTTTCATTAAGTTGGATGATAATGAGTCCAACAGTTTAGATGATCATTGGAGGTGCTACACGCCTAGTGCTCATCTGACTATCGGAATTATCATTCATAATATGTTGATTTAATTGTATCTTTCTGATGATGGTCAGATTGGTCAAACCATACTTGTATCTGGTCACTCGTTTGTCTGATGTATTAAATTCTGGTATGTTAATGGTCGGATTTAACCAGAACTTTCAGTGAAGGTACCACATGCCTGTTGAAGAGGTGTCTGGGATAAAATTAAATACTAGAAATTATTTGGTGAAATAATTAGTTAAGAATCTACCCATGAGTGCATAGGAGTTGGCCGAGCCACACTCGAGCTCGTGTGCAGCCCATGTGGATTCTAGTACCCACTAAGAAATTAGTGTAATTCTTTGAATTGGAGGTAGATGCTACTAATTCGAATAAAATAGTGAGAGATTTAGACTTAATCAATTCATATACTAATTAAGTTTTGATTTTTCTTTTACAGTTATGGCCACCACCTTGTCGCTCTGATCACTATTAGATAGTGATAAATTAATAGGATCAAATTTTGATAGCTGATATCGAAAGCTCAAAATAGTCATGAAGCACAAATGGATTTTGTATGTGTTGACAGATCCGACACCCAAGGAGCCAGCTACAAACGTGTGTAGTATGATTAGAGATACTTATCAGAAGTGGCTCAATGATCGAACTATAGTTTGTTGTATTATGCTGATGGTAATCAATGATGAGTTTAGCCATCATTTTGAGAATGCTCAACCACAAGACATGTTGCAAATATTAAATGAGTCCTTTGGCACACCCGACGATGTTGAGAGGCACAAGACTAATTATGCCATCTTCAACGCTCGAATGAGGAAAGGAGCGTCAGTCACCGATTATGTACTATACATGATTGAGATGATTGAGCGCTTAAGCAAGCTCCACTTTTTCTTGCATGAGTAGCTGGAGAAAGATGCCATTCTGAACTCTCTGCCCAAGTTCGACCTTCCTTTTCTTACTCATTTTCGAATGACAAAGTCTGTGGTCAACTACCACTGTTTGTTGGAGTTACTGTGAAACTTTAAGAAAGATCACCAGCTCCACAAGGAGTCAGTGAATGTTGTGGGGGGGTCTTCTTCTGGATGTCGATCCTTTAAAAAAAAAAGAAGAACATGAAGAATAAGAAAAGGGTGCAAATTGTTAGAGCACCCAAGCCCAGTTAGACCAAAAAATCTAAGTCTGATCAGAGTCAGATGGAATGCTTCTACTACAAGAAGCAGGGGCACTGAAAGAGAAATTATCCTCAGTACATTATCTCCTTGGATCTGAACAGGTCGAGAAAGAAGCAAGTTATTGTTGGACAAGATAATTATATGATAACACCTTGTAATTTCTCAATTTGTGATTCTACTATCTGGGTATTATATATCGAATATTTTTTTAATATTTATAATTCATTACAAGGTCTGCAGGTCAGTAGGAGATTTGAAGAAGGTGAAAGATTTTTCAATGTTGGAGATGGAAGACCGGTTTCAATTCTAGCGTTAGGGATTATTAAGCTTGTATTCAAGTCAAATATAATTATTCTTAGTGAATGTCACTTTTGTCCTTCTCTTTTATTGAACATTATTTCTATTGGCCTCTTGACCATGTACGGTTATAAAATTTTAATAAAAAAATAATTTTAATATCATTATGAATGATATTAATATGATGAATAGATAACTGATCAATGGTATTTATATATTATCATAATCTGTTAGTGTAATGTACACGTCTAACAAATATCCTAGAATCAGTAATGTCTCCGATATCTACCTTTGGTACTATAGGTTAGATCATGTTAACGAGAACAGAATAAATAGGTTGATACAAGAGGAAATCCTCAAAGTCAGTGATTGTGAATCACTTCCAACTTATGAGTCCTGTCTTCTTGAAAAAATGATCAAATCATCTTTTACTAGAAAAAGTAAGCAAGCTAGTGAAGTTCTAAGTTTGATACATACTGATGTATGTAGACAGATGAACACTAGTATCAGAGGTGGATATTATTATTTCATTATATTTACAGATGACCTATTGATGTATGGGTATGTCTACTTAATGACACATAAGTCAGAATCATTTAAAATATTCAAACTATTCCATAATGAAGTAAAAAAATAAACTAGAAACTGTATTAAAACTCTTCGATTCGATCGAGGAGGAGAATACCTCTCCAGTGAGTTTCTAATATAATTAGAAGAGAATGAGATTCTCTTACAGTGGATCTCTCTTGGAACATCACAACATAACGGTGTATCGAAAAGGAGGAATCAAACCCTGTTAGACATGGTTCGATCCATAATGGGCTTTGCAAGTCTATCGATCTTCTTTTAAAGATATGCACTCAAGTCGGCTTGTTATATTTTAAATAAAATTTTTAGTAAGTCCATCAGTAAAACACCACATGAGATATCTCTTACTTTAGGGTTTGGGGATGTCCGACTTATGTCAAACATTTCAAAACTAACAAGCTTAAATCTAGGTCTGACAAGTGTCTATTTGTATGGTACCCAAAAGAGACCAAGGGGTGTTACTTCTATCTTACTGACGAACAAAAAGTATTCGTCAGTAATAGGACAGTCTTTCTAGAAAAGGAGTTCCTTACGGAAGAAACTAATACCTCAAATATTGAACTTGATGAGGTTCGATCGATAGAAAAATCGACACAATCTAGTAAATCCATAGAGTTGGATTTGATTAGATCAAATCTGAAATCTGTTATAGAAATATCTTTAAGGAGATCCGATAGAATACCGTATCAACTGAATAGATACTATAATTTTTTAGTCCAAGACGGTGATCCAGTTGAACTCAATGAGAACAATGAGGATCCGATCACCTATATGGATGCAATGCAGAGGTCTGACTTTAATAAGTGGCTGGAAGCTATGAAATCTAAAATGAAGTCCATGAAAGTCAACAATGTATGGGCATTAGTTGACCCACCTAAAGGGATAAAATCCATAGGATCTAAATGGATCTTCAAAAGGAAGAGGGGCGCAGATGGAAAGATGGAGACCTATAAAGCTTATTTGGTTGTCAAGGGTTACCCTCAGCGTTATGGTATTGACTATTATGAGACGTTTTCTCCTGTGGCAATGCTCAAGTCCATTCGGATTATGCTTGCGCTAGCAACACATCTGGACTATGAAATCTGACAAATGGATATGAAAATAGCCTTCCTAAATGAAGAGCTAGAAGAAGAGGTGTATATGATACAACTTGAAGGTTTCATATCCACAGATGAGTCTAAGATGTATAAGCTTCAAAGGTCTATTTATGGACTTAAGCAGGCATCTCGGAGTTGGAACATGCATTTTGATAAAGTGATCAGAACATATGGCTTCATTAAGAATGGAGAGGAACCCTGCATATACAAGTGGGTTAATAACTCGGTGATAGTATTTTTTATTTTGTATGTGGATGATATTCTCTTAATCGGGAATGACATCTTTGCATTATAGGGAATAAAAATTTGATTGTCATCATAGTGCTCCATGAAGGACTTGAGAGAAGCATCCTTCATCCTTAGGATGAAGATCTATAGAGATAGATCTAAAAAGTTGCTTAGATTATCCCAGTCGACATACATTGATACTGTGCTGAAAAAGTTCAGCATGGAGAATTTCAAGAAAGGCTATCTTCTAATAGGCCAAAAATTTTTTTTCTCGAAGAGTGATTGTTCGACAACTCCTCAAGATCAGTGGGATCTATTATGTATGTCATGACATGTATGTGATCGGATATGGCATACTTACTAGGGGTAATGAGCAGATACCAATCCGATTCAGGTGTGAACCACTAGAAGGTCGTAAAGACCATCCTTAAGTATTTGAGAAATACTAAAGATCAGTGGCTTATCTATAGAGAATCTGACTTAAAACTTATGAAATTTACAAACTCTAATTTTTAATCAAATCATGACGATAGTAAGAGCATGTCGAGATATATTTATACCCTGAACGATGGAGCAATATGCTGAAAGAATTTCAAACAGCACACTATGGCCGACTCAACTTGCGAGATAGAATATATCGTGGCATCTGATGCTATGAAAGAAGCTGTGTGATTATGAAAATTTATCAACGAGCTCGGAGTGGCACCCTCTCTTGATGGCCTCATCTTGTTGTACTACGACGGCACTGACGTCATTGCTCAAGCGAAAGAATCGAAGTCACATCAGTGGATCAAGCACATTCTGCATCGTTACCATCTGGTTTGAGAGATCATGGATTGAGATGATGTTGAGCTTTAAAAGATCGACGAAAAGGAGAATCTGGCTGATCCATTTACTAAAACCCTCGATATCAAGGAGTTCGAAGACTATAAATCAAAGATGGGTATATGATACTGTATCGATTGGTTTAAGTCCAAGTGAGAGTTGAGAATTATGTCTCAAAGTCAATCATCAGTCTGTTGATGGTTGAGCTTATTATTATAATTATATATGAATTATTAAATAAATAAATATTATTTAATTTTTTCATCATTGTGTACATCTTATTTTGAACTCCTGTTATGTGATGAAATCCTTAGGACTATTTGATTCGATATAGAAGGATATATCGTTTAGTCCTTAAACCTTAAGTTCACGACCAAATGATATACTATTATTAGGATGATAGCTATATCAAGTATAGGTTGTTGTGTGTCATGTACGTTAGTTGTCCTCTAAATCAAGGAGTGTAGAGATACTGGCATGGCATGCAAGTGAGATGTAAGAGTACATCTCACTGAACGTGACCAACTGTTGTACACTCTACTGTCAAGAGTAGCTCACGAAGGATATGGGTATAAGTATCCCTCCGACCTGAGATCACTACGGTGACTTACAAGCAACTCACTGTACTTTGGTGTCGGACTATCTGAATTTTTAATTCAGTGATGAAAGATTTTTGAATACAGTCAAGTACTTGAGAAGTCGATGTGTGAGTCAAGATGAAATTGATCCCTCTGAAAAAGTAGGAGTTAATGTATCAGTGTATTTCAATTCAGTAAAAACTCGATCGAGATAATTCATGTCATAGATTTTAAAAATTAAAATACAATATGGATGATCATATCAGGATTGATAGTTAAATCCTAGGTCATCTTGAATATTTGGATTAAATACATGAATTATACGATAACCATATGTCAATAGGTTCTTGAATGATGCTTCGCAATCTTTCGACTAATCCAGATATTGGGTATTATTGCTAGATGGTCACTTTAATTGGTATAGAAAGATTATTTTTATACTACCGACTTAGGTTCGAACCTATGGGGTCACACTCAAAAAAAATTTCTGACTGATCATATGGTTGATTGATGATTAAGAATCGTTCTAGGATAAAATAGTCAATTTGATTGATGATTAATCCTGTGCAAAAGTTGTAATAAATTAATTCGTTAATTATTGATGAATTATAAGAGAATTAATTAGTAATTATATTATTAATTAGCTCAATTTTATTAAGCATTGAGGTTTGGATCAAATCTAATTGAATTAGATTCAATTTGGTTTAATCCGATTAGGTTATGAGATGACCTAATCGCTAAGGGTGTTCGATTTCTGATTTGATCAGAACTTGAGCTCGATTAATTTTTGATTCGATTAAAATTTAATCAAAGCTATTTATTACTTAATTAGATTAAATTTAGTAATTTAATTAGGTCTAACCTAATTTGGTTGGGTTAAGAATCCAATTGGATGAGAAAATAATTCAAATTCAAATCTCTTGCGTCTACTTTCTTTGCGCCCTCTTATTCTTCACATGAGAAAAAATTTTTACATAATTTTTTTTATGCCCAGAAGCTTTTCTACATCTTTATCTATTTTTTTTAAATTAGAAATTGGTTAGTTTAAATTTGAGTTCAAATGGGTTTGAATTTGACTAAAAATCTAGAGTCCAAATGGAGTTGGACTCTTCTCTTCACGCCATCACCTTTCTCCATGCATAAAGTATTTTTGCATAAAATTTTTTATACCAATCTGATCTTGGTCTACCCCTCTCTAATTTTATAAGATGAGGATAAAGTTTGATTCAAAATTTAATTCAAATTTGATTTGAATTGGTGATAAGGATCAACCAATGTTTGAAATCGAACCGAAACTACCTTTTTCTTATCCTTATCTTCCATAGGATGCCACCCTTAAGAAGAGATCAATTTTGTGCAAGATTAGAAGTAATTTTTGGTATGAGAAATCTGAGAGTTGGGGTGTGAAAAGTTGAGAGTGGGTTAGGCTTCCGTGCATGAGAAACAGAGGAAGTGTTCTTCCTCTCGGGCATGAGGTGTAAGGTCTAGGGTTTCAACTCTAAGTTTTGTGAGAAGAAAAATATAAGAGTGAGTCTTGTTCAATCTCCCATATGACCACCTCCTTGTAAAGCTTCATCTTATGATCTAAAGAAGTTCAAGAGATCCGAAGAAAAGAGCTTGGATCAGCCATCTAGAGCCTTTGACATGAGCTAACACTCTCGTAAAGGAAGATCCGATCAGGATTTCGAGTGGACAATCTGTAGAGGCCGGACGACCTGTGTGGCTGCTCAACATCAGTGAGAGCTTCATACCACACCTACCAACAGTGAAGATCATCAACCCATGAAAAGGTGATGAGTTCTGAACTCAACCGATGTGTTCTAAAGGTTAGATCAGATTCAGGGCATTGATGTGATCGATACAGTTTTTTATTTTATATCAGATTTTATATGTAAATTTTTAATATCATAGATCCTTAATTGATAGTTTAGATCTGATCCATGGTATATTTAGAAGATTAAAGTGTTTAATCTTTTATTTTTTACAATAAAATTTTAAAAATACATGCTTTGAACTATCCATTTTTCTTTCAGGCTTTGCACCTGCTTGTGAACAGTGGGTCGGGCTTAACTAAGGAGTGTGGTCAATATCTGTTAGGTGAGCCCACATGAGTTAGAGACCAAATAGCTGCAACATGGTTAGTGAAGCATCTAGGCAAGTAGTTATCCATGCATCGATGTGCATGTTACCAATATCTGTCAGGTAAGGTGCACGGCATCAGTGAGATCGCCTTATCCACTAGTGACCCATTTAAAATTATAAATAAATTTTGCAACCAATTTTTTGATCACAAATTTTTTTTAAAGTTTGCAATCGATAAATCGATCACAAAGGTTTTTAATTATATTTTTAATTTAAATATATTGGTGATTGATTTTTTGGTTGTAAAATTTTTTAAAAAAATTTACGATCAAAAAAATCAGTTGTAAAATTTTTGAATGATTTTTTAAATCTATAAATAAATTTGTGATCGATTTTTTTTTGTTGTAATTTTTTTTTTCTAATTTACAACCAATAAATTGATTACAAAAATTTTATTATTTTTTAATTTAAATATATTTACGATCAATTTTTTGGTTGCAAAATATTAAAAAATTTTATGATTAAAAAATTGATCAAAAAATTTTTGAATTAATTTTTTAATCTATAAATATATGATTAATTTTTTGGTTGTAAAATTTTTTAAAAAATTTATCATCAAAATATCGATCGTAAATTTGAATTTTAAAAAAAATTGGCACCTTTATTTAAAAAATATTTTAAATTTAAAAAAATAATTTTAAATTATATCTTTTTTACTAATTGATTTAGCAACAGATATATTGGTTGCTAAATCTTACTTATAAAACCATCCCAAAACCCTCTCTACTTCTCCCCAACCCTAGCCGTCGCACTCGAACCCCCTCTTCTTCCCACCAACCCTAGCTGTCATGCCCAAACCCTAGCCACCGTCCCCTCCCCAACCCGCCCACCTATGATGGCCCCCCTTCCCTCCTCGACAATTGTATTCCCTCCTCCCCTCCCCACTCCTGTGGCCCTAAGCACCGCACCGCCTCCCCCTCCCCTCCTCCCTCCCTCGTGCCGCCTATCCGCCTCACCACGCCACCCTCTTCCCCCTAACTTGCTCGCCCGTGATAGCCTCCCTCCACCAAAACCCTCCTCGCCAACCCTAGCCACCGTGCCCGAACTCTAGCCTTCGCCCCCTCCCCAGCTGGCCCACCCATGACGGCCCCCCTTCCCCCTCCTCGACAATCGCATTCCCCCCTCCCCTCCCCCCTCTCGCCTCCTGCGGCCCTAAGCCCCATGCACCGCACTACCTCACCGCACCACCCCCTCCCACCTGGCCTGCTCGCCATGACTACCTCCCCTCCCCTCCCCTCCCCGACGACGGCTGCCCCCCCTCCCTCTCCATGACACTGGCATTTGAAGCCATTCATTTGAACTGAGGTGGGTCTTCTAGCTTACTATAGTTGAAGTAACTATCTTTGGTTACGTTGTTAGATAATGAGAAGAAAAAATTTGTTTCCAGTGTCCCCTAACTTAGTGATGAATGTTTTTTCATTATCTAAAATGTTTATGCTGCATTCTTTTTATATATGCTCCTATCTTAGAATCTACTACGTTTTCTACAAGAGCTATTTTTGCTCCTCCCAATATTTTAAGTGGTGAATGAATTAGTTTCTTTTTTTATGTATTTTTATATTTTTTGGTATTCTTTTATGTATGAAGGACATGTTTCTTCTATCATATATAATATACTAACTAGATTTATGGCCAGTTATCTGTTGGATAGTAGCTCCAATTGAGAGTATTTTGTGTGCAGATTTTGTCGGTGCTAGTTCTATATCATTTTTATTAATAAATTACTTGATACTTATCTATTTTTGCCTATTTGATTCACTGTTACTATTTTTCAATTCAAATCCTCAATTTTCAATTCAAGTCCCTAAATCCTAAAATCCTAAATCCTAAATTAGCTAATGATATTTTTTTCTTTTATTTTCATAAACTATTATTCAATAAAGAGGACTTCTTATGTTATATTATATTATATTAAATCCAAAGATAAAATACTATATTAATTAAAATCTAAGCTAGTTCATCTCAATTGAGTTGAGGTTATTGTATGTTGATTGCATGATGTAGATTGATTTTAACATTCATATAGATGATAGATGATTTAATATTGTTATAATTATATGATTGTATTTTATTATGTTACAGAATATAAATATCCATCATCATCGTAGTTAGATGTATAATAGGATTTTATCGGGTCAAAAGGGGTATACTGATATTTTTTTAAGAGGGATGGAAGAATTTATTTCTTTTGCATGCCAACAACCACAGTTTTTGAGCCATGAAAAAATTAGATGTCCTTGTCCCAAGTGCAAAAATTAAAAGTACTTAAGTCCTAATGAAGTGAAGGTTGATCTTTATAAAAATGGATTTGTCCCTAATTATTGGTATAGGACATCACATGGAGAGAGTGATCCTCATATGGGTGGGATGTTTGACATGTATTCAAGTACTTCTAATAGTTCATAATTAGGTAATGATGAACAACACAATAGATATCGAGATATGATTTTTGATACTATTGGTCCAAAGTTTGGGTTTCATTATGAATAAAATACAGAGGAGTCTCCAAATATGGATGCTCAAAAATTTTATGAAATGTTACATGTAGTTCAACAACCATTACGGTCGGGATACAATGATCACTCTGAGTTGTCTGTTGCCTTTAGATTCTTAAGTATCAAAATCAAAGAAAAATATTTTTCAAAGGTCTTTTGATCAAATAGTGGGACTTATGAAAAAGATACATCCTCTTGATAATATAATCCCTCAAGATTTTTACAGAATGAAGAAATTAGTGTCCAAACTTGGCCTTACTACTCTAAAAATAGACTGTTACATTAATGATTGTATGTTATATTATGATAAAAACAAAGAAGATAAAAAATATAAATTTTACAGTACAACTTATTATAAAACACAGAGGATTATTAACAGACAATATAAATAGATTCCCATGAAAAGAATTCATTATTTATCCCTAATTTCTAAGTTAAAGAGATTATATGCTTCTATGAGTTCTGCTCTACACATGAGATGGCACTACAAGAATAGATGGGAGTCAGGGGTGTTGTTTCACCCATCAGATGGAGAAGCTTGAAAATACTTTAATCAAATGTATCCTAATTTTGCAAGTGAACCATGAAATATCAGGTTAGGCTCATGTGCTGATAGTTTTACCTCATATAGTCAATCAACTGCATCATATTCTTGCTGACCAGTAATTGTTACTCCTTACAACCTTCCTCCAGAGCTATACATGACTACTCTTTATATGTTCTTAACTTTGATTATCTCTGGTCCACATAATCCAAAGTGTAGGATAGATGTGTATTTACAATCTTTGATAGATGAATTGAAATTATTGTGAAAAGAAGGTGTCCTAACATATGATATTTTAAGAAAGTAAAATTTTATGATGTGGGCTGCATTAATGTGGACGATCAATGACTTACCTGCATATGGTATGTTGTCCGGATGGAGTACAATAAAAAAAATTGGCATGTCCATGTTGTATGGAGTGATCAAAGGCATTCACTTTGAAACATGGTAGTAAAAATTTTTGGTTTGATTGTCATCGTCAATTTTTGCCTATGGATCGTATATTCAGAAGAAATAGAGATGCATTCTATAAAAATTGGATTGAAAAAGATCAACCTCCCCACAGGTTGACTGCGGATGAACTATAGGAAGTTATTTCTTCTCTTCTAAAGATAATTGAGGAGGTTCATATAGATGTGATGAATATGGGGTTACACATAATTGGATAAAGCATAGCATATTTTGAGACTTACCATATTGAAAAATTAATTTGATCAGACATAATCTAGATGTGATGCACATAGAAAAAATATGTTTACTAAAGATAATATGAAAGAAAGAATGGATTTGAAGGAGTACTATAAGTGAAGGGATCTAGAATTGCAAGAATTAGCTAATGAAAAGTAATGAAACCAAAAGTAAAATTCACCTTAACCATGGAGCAGAAAAGAGCTATGTGTAAATGGATCAAAGAGTTAAAAATGTTTGATGGATATGCCTCCAATTTATGTAGATGTGTAAATTTAAAAGAAGAAAAATTATTCGAGATGAAAAGTCATGATTGTCATATGTTTATGGAGTGTTTGCTACCAATTGCCTTTAGTACGTTACCAGATCAAGTGTGAAAGCCCATAATTGAGTTCAGTAAATTCTTTAGAGACTTATGCTTAACAGTATTATGGACGGATGATTTATTACAGATAGAACAAAATATTATTGTCATACTATGCAAATTAGAACAGATCTTCCTGTCTGGATTCTTTGACTCAATGGAGCACTTACCCATTCATTTGTCATACGAAGGAAGAGTCAGTGGTCCCGTTCAATATCGGTGGATGGACCCATTTGAAAGGTAAGTAATAATTGCTTTTATATATGAAATTATATTTATATATTAATGGAGTCATGGTGCACTAACCTGCTATCCATTAATTGTTGTAGATTTCTTAATAAATTAAAATAGATGGTTAAGAATAAAGCTCATGTGGAAGTGTCCATATGCGAGGCATACTTGTGCCAAGATACGTCTCATTTTTGTTCATATTATATTGAACCTCATGTGCAGTCAATAAGAAATAGAGTTGGATGAAATGATGATGGGGGTGAAGATAAGACAATCTAACCAACTATGTCAATTTTTAATAAACCCGGCCATCCATCTGGAACTTGTAAAAGTTGATATCTGGATGACAGGGAACTAGCTGCTACACATTTACATGTATTACTTAATTGTGATAAGGTTCAACCATATATTGGGTAAGTAAAAATATTTGTTGATTAATTAACTTCACATTGTATTGAATATCACATTACCAAAAGTATTATAATTGTTAGGTATTTTGTTCAATATTTACAAATATCCACACCAAATATTAGTGCCACTAACATTGAGCTAGGATTGCATCCAAGTTTTCATATTGGTTTCAGTCTTATGTAAATATGCCGATGCCCTTACTATTTATATATCAATGCCTATCACCAAAATTATGCAATGTATTAATGGTTTTTGGTTATATCATGTGTAGGTTCACAATCGAGGTAATTTGATACAAAATCAGTATTTGCATGAGTTAGCGTGGGGTCCTAAGAGAAAAGTTCATACATGGCCTACTTACTTTGTCAATTGTTAAGTTCCATACAAAAGAATGGAATGTGGGCAAAAAAATTATTAATAGCGGAGTGTGTGTTAAGGATTCTGACCAAGGAGATAAAGAAAGTTATTATTATGGCATCGTTAAGGAGATGGTCTAGCTAGAATATTCAGGGCAACCAATGAAACGATTAATGCTATTTCATTATGAATGGTTTGATACTGTAATGAATCATGGTATGAAGGTACATAAATAATATGAAATTATAGAGATTCGACATACTCGAAGGTAAACTTTCAAGCATCTTCAATTTTCTAGGCATCTCTTAGTTTTCTGCCATCTCCTTCACAGCCACCTGCTTTCTAGCCATATCAGACTTATCAGGCACCAGTACTATAGGAGGAGGAAAAGACTAATGACTAGATTTATTTACTTGCTTTTCTAGATTTTTATTTTGTTCATGCTATGCTGAAGATTGTTCTCAGGATGGATATTTTGTGAATATCTAACTATTATTATCTTTTAGCTTTTTGATCTATTTTTCACTGAAAGTAGAGTTCTTTATAATCGATCGCAAAAATGACACTCTCTTATTACCTCACTGGCTTTATATATTATCTTGGTGCCACTTATTTTACTGCAGGTAATATTTTGGAAGGTCTATCGGTTGAGCTGCCTAACAAAAAATTTAGGCAGTCCATGATTATGATACATTTAGCATGAGGTATGCTAAACAACTGATACATTTGACACGAGATATGTTATGGCCTCTTTTTTTTTTTTTCCATATGATGTCTTAAAGTTGATGGGTGCCAACAGATTTTGATTGCTATATTCTTATGTTGCCTTCTTATTTTTCCTAATGATGATCCATACTAAATGGATATTGAAGGGACTGGCTCCACAGATTGCTATGGTCTCTTTTTTTTCTATCCATATGATGTCTTAAAATTGATGGATGTCGATAAATTTTGTTTGCTATATCTTATGGTTGTCATTTTATTTTCTCCAATGATGATTCAAATTTAATTAATGGATATTGAAGAAAATGACTTCACAGATTGCTATGGGCTTTTTTTCTTGTTCCCATATGATATCTAAAATCTGATGGGTACCGATAGATTTTGGTTGCTATATTCTTATGGTTGTCTTCTTATTTTGTCTAATGATGATCCATATTAAATGGATATTGAAGGAACTGGCTCCACTGATTGCTATGGCCTCTTTTTCTTCTACCCATATGATGTCTTAAAGCTAATCGATGCTGATGGATTTTGCTTGCTATGTTCTTATGGTTGTCTTCTAATTTTTTCTAATGATGATTCAAACTTAATTAATGGATATTGAAGAAAATAGCTTCATAGATTGCTATGGACTCTTTTTCTTGTTCCCATGTGATGTCTTAAAGCTGATGGATGCTGATGGAATTTGCTTGCTACATTCTTATGTTTGCCTTCTTATTTTCTCTAATGATAATCCAAACTTAATTAATGGATATTAAAAGCAGTGGCTCCACAGATTGCTATGGCTTCTTTTTTTATTCCCATATAATGTATTAAAACTAATGGGTACATTTGGATTTTGCTAAGGAGTTTAGGTCTCACCAAATATCCAAGCATATAGAATGACAGAAGCGACTACCTCGAGTAAAAATATATAGAGGTGCAGAGAGCAAACTCCACATGTGATGTGGATGACCTACTGGTAAGTCACTTGGCTAGCTTAAGACTATAGCCTATCTTGTGAAGATTGGCTTGATACATGGCAGATTGGCTTTAGTGCAAGTGGGAGATTGTTGGATGTATGTCCTAGAAGTCAATCTTGACTGACATATTTCATATCTTTAAGATATGATTTTATACTTATTGGATAGTTATATTACCATTCATGTCTATGTGTCCATGAATCATCCAAGAGATTAATAAGATGATGACACATATTCTCAAAGAATTGGGAATTTGAAGCATATGTCATTGATGGTTGATTCCTAAATTACTCTTGATCATAGGATCATCATGGGGATGGTGATTGATCCAGATAGACCGGTGCACGGACCACTTCCTTCGGACAGATAGGTCTCGAGTCTGCAGTGTAGAGACACTCGAACAAGAATGCAGGTGGTTGTTAGAGAACAACTAGCACTGAGCGTGACCAACACGAGAAGTCACATGGATGTCTGCTCACTCGTTAGTGATGTTCTTGATGCTGCAGTTGTATGACTGGTCCTTTGATTTGAGATGACACTACTGCTCACAGTGAGGCTGTTGGAGTTTGACTGACATATCAACATGGGTTTTAAGGAGCCTTTGTAGTGGATGTTGGCGACAGTTGGTCCACTGTAGGAGTGGGGTGTGCATCAAGATGGGATCTATTGATCCTAGCAGAAGAGAGTAATCCTATGGGATTTAAGAGGCTGAGTCCTTAAGTTTATTGTCATAGCAGTATGATTGATGGAAAAAAAAATTTATAGAATCACATATGGACTTAAGCTGATTGAATCTATCATATGAGCGATATTGAAGTTTGACGATTTATCTATGACCTGCCATCTAGTCGGGACTCATGATAGAGGGACTGAATCACACGTTAACTATACCTAGAGGTTTATTTTAGTTCTACTGAGTTGCCACTACATACTACTAGGTATCACTAGTGAAATGTGAGAGCTCACTAGGGTTGTTCTAGATCGACAATTCTTGTTGAGTTAGAGTAAAATTATTCTGATCCGTTGATAAGAGTTTCAATGATACAATAATAGAGATCATTATATATCTCACTATCAGATAGAATTGAACCTATGAGGTCACACAACAAAGAGATTAGGTTTAGAATAAGTAATTGAGCTTATGAAGTGTCAATTGGGTTTAGAAAAATTCATTGGGTTCATGGTAACCTTGCTAGCACATGGTTGGACCCAATTCCTCTTTCCGTTGAGATTACTTATTTGATAAGTTAGTTCTAACTTAATTATCTACTAATAACCTACATGAATAAGATTCATGAGACTTCAATTATTGGATGTCTAAAGTTATAGATCACATAAATTAAGGATGTAAGTCCCTTATGAATCTTCTTAATAGTTATTATAGGGCGCCACCATGATTTGATCAATTTGGACGAGTCCATTGATTAAAGGGCCTTTTGTTTTCACATGGGGCATCTTTTGGGTGTATTTTGGGATGTCTAATTATGGGTGCAAGGACTTCAATTGTTGGCACCTAATAGGCTTCTTAATGTAAGTTGGATAACTTAAGCTAATAGGAATCCTAATGCAAGTAGGACTTATATTATGAGATTGAATAGGGTTCAATCCTTATACCTATTTAAAGGGACCTCCCATAAGGTCCCTAGAGGATCAAAATCAGCAATCCTTCACACCCAAAGGCTCTCCCCATGCCCTCTCTTCCTCTCCTTTTCTCTTCTCTTGGGTGTTCTATACAGCCCTTCCTTGGGACGCATGTCCCAAGGAGATCTATGTCTAAAGGAGTTTGGGTGCCTCTTCCTTGTTGGTTTCTAGCATCTGATAGCAGCACATAATAAGGAGAAACTCTAGAGAAGAAGAGAAGAAGAAGATCAAGGAGAAAGATCAAGTGTTGATCGCGATCTAAATTTCGTTCAGATTCAGCAGGTTAAATTTGGAGAACCAAAATTCAGATTATAGAGGGCTGTTGCAGGTTGATTCCGAGTGGATACTCGTAGAGGTCGGATACTTGTACGGCTAAAAGAAAGCCTCTTCTCTTTTAAATCTAGTTTTAAAAAAAAAGATTGTGAAATATGTATGTGATTTGATCACAATCTAAATCTCAGTGTATATCAATTTCAACATATGAAATAGATCTATGTAGTTTTATGTTTTTATGTATGTAAAATTTAGATTAAAATTATTTTTATTTTATTTTTTATTATAATATTTAAAAAATTAAATTTAAAAAATATATATACATGCATCAAACTTCGAAATCTAATAATGTACCTGTGCAAATTCTCCCAAAAGGAAGTCCGTAGTTCTCGGGCTTCAAAAAGTAAATCGTGTGCATAGTTTTTTTTGCTTACGAGACCATGCAAGCACACACGTAGTATATATATATATATATATATATAAGGACCCATAAACTCCCCTTTCATTTATTTTATAGGCAATACATAAACACAAACCTCCGGGGTGCTACCAAGGATATATATACCACAACACAACGGCAACCATGCTTCAACCCAGCAAGATGGGTCGGCTATAAAGCATAGTTTTCAAGCTTCACCAAACAAGCAAGCGAGAGAAAGGGGATACACAGGGAGGGTCATATCACTCTCCTATCACACTACCTGAGCAATAACATTCTCCTCCACGTCCACAACTTCTTCCTCGGCGATCTCCACAGTTCCTTCCATGGCCTCCTCCACGGCCACTTCAACAAGGTCTTCCATGGCACCTTTCACAGCCTCCATCGCTTCCTCACGGCCGCAACGGTATGGCCGCTGCCCTCGCTGGTTGCCACGTCGGTAGTAGCTGCACATGATGAAGTAGTTACCGTTGTTGCACCTCATGCGTGCGCAACCGAGCTGCGTCGATGTGCTCCACACCACTTGCGTGTAGTGCGAGCATGTCCTCCCTGCAGCACAGGTGTTGGATGGGCAGCGGTAGTACTGCTTCTCACTCATCCATGAGGCCACCGCAGCGGAGGGAGTGTCCCTGCCGCGGGTGCCGATGTAAATGTTCCAGCCGTAGGGGCCGGACGGGGGAATAGGCCTGCAGTCCCGGACATGCTGAGAGGCGTATCTCTGGGAGTAGCTTGCCAGAGTCTGGTTCCAACTCATGCGGGGCACGCGCACCGCCGCTCGGGCAGCGTTGTGGGAACCGAGGTACTCATTCTGGGCTTGGGCAAGATGGATGGTCGAAAGGCAAATGGCGCTCACTATAGCCAGAGAAAATGCAACCTTTGAGAACCCCATTCTCGTTGGTTTAACAGAGGAAGAGTGTGTGATGGGTGGGATGGCTAGGGTTGTTGGTGGTATTTATAAATACAGATGGGGTGGCCAGTAGAGGGCATCTTCCCCTTTATTCGCGGCCAATTCTGCAAGGTTAGGTACTCTTTCGTCACTGCCTGTTATTCTATATAGCCATCACATTCTATCCTCCAATAAACTAAACATGGTTGTATAGGGTGATGATTCTTTAAGATAAGGGTTGTTTGGGAGGTGTTGTGTAGAGATTTAGGTAGGTCATCGCCTTAAAGATGTGAAAACTTGTGTTTAACAAAGGAAAGGAAAGTCATGCTGCTCCCTTTGCGGGCTCTGGCATCGCTGCTGGCATACTTTGTGCTAACCTAACAGCTGAGCTGTCTATCATCTATTTTGCTTTCTTGGTTTGAGCAATCATAGCATCCAATTTTGGGTTGCAACCATCACTTAAGATCAAGCTATTACGATATTTAGTTTCATTTTCTTCTTAGAAGTCCATTACAACCTGTTGGCTTAGAACCTGATGGGAGGACAACTAGTTTCCATGTGTTATTACCCATACTAGAATAAATTTCTTTATTAATTAATAGCTTATTTCTGAGGGAACATAAAGAAATTTGATCCAAGGATTTTTGCCTTTCTAACTCTTTTAGCTATTCTAGTATAGGCTAAAGATTTCTTTCTCTGTCATTCTCTAATTGTTCCTTTTTGTGGAAGATGATTTTATTTTGAAATATATACTTTAAATTTAGGAATTGAATTAAACCTATTTTCATCAAATATGATATTTCTCACTCAGTTATAGTATTGATTGCTATCGTTAGGTTTTATTATTATGAACCTATATATCTTACTATTTTGTGCATATTCTAAAAATATGCATTTAATTCCTCTTTTCTCTATCTTTGTCTTTTCGGATGTAAAGATCCTTACAATAGCTCTACATCATGAGTAGTATAGATTAGGCATTCCTCCAAAGTTCATAAAGAATTTTATTACTTCTCTTATTAAGAACTATGTTTAATATATGACAAGCTCAAATAGAGCTTCACTCCAAAATATTGTCTTAAACCAAAATTAGAAAGCATTGCCTCAACTATTTCTGTGAGCACCTTATTTTTTTTCTTCTGTCACGTCATTATAATATAGCACATAAGGTGCAAAAGTTTCATGAATAATTCTAGCTAATTCAAATTAATCAGGATCATAATATTCACTACTTGTATCAAATCTTAAATATTTAACAAATATCTCACTATGCCTCTCTTGCTATCACTATTGCCAATTTTGCCGCATGACTAATGCCTCTACCACCATTACTACTATCATTATTATCAGTATTATCACTATTTTTATTAGACCATCATTGCTATAATTGTTACATCTACATCATCACTAGTACCCTCACCATCATCATTGTCACTATCACTATCACCGCTACTGTCATTGCTATTATCTTGTTTCGACCATATCACCACCATTATCATCACCCTCTCTACTATACTACCATCATCCCTACTATCAATGCCATCACTAACTCTATTACCTCTTTTGTGGGTACCACCATGCACTCATTATCAATATGTTTATTTTAAAAATAATTGACTATATCAAGTACATTTATTTTTTATGAATTAAAAAATAAATATTATTTTTATTTTTATTCTAAAAGTAAAATATAAAAATAAATACAATTGACATATTAGGAGCATATATTTATTTTTTTTTAAAATATATTCATTATATCATTAATTATCTTTACATTGATTTAGGAACCATGATTGACATCAACTTTGGAACTGTAGTCGACGATGACTTCTTTGTCTCGTTCCCTTAGTGAACGATTTGCATGCTTCTGACTTCCATTTGGGCAACATATGTGGGAGGCCGTCCCAACTTTCTTTTATTTCTAGTAGTATGTTTAGATAACTCTCCTTATCAAGTTGATCTCAGGTTGCGTGGCAAGGGAACTAGGATAGGTACAAAAAATTTGTTATATCAAATAATTTTTTTTTTGATAGATTATATTAAATTCATCTTAGAATAACATATTTCCGTACACATGCCGAATAATTCTACGCAAGGTCTGAGAAATGACCCTATAATATTACAAATCCCAAAAAAATTGATGTTGATGGCTACATTAATAGTTGTAACGGCCAACATGTGCCCCATCGTTCTAGATTTTTTAAGTATTAAATAATATATAGTTATAATAGCATGATAACAAAATATAATATAAGGTATTGAAAATAATAATATTATCATCCAAGTCACTTTTCAGTCAATAAACAGTTAATTTCTTTAAAAGTGGTACACATATTATTGGATAAAAAAAATAAAAAAACTTGAATTTTGATTATCTAAAAAAATAATATAAAAACTTGACTGTTACAAGATGGCCAGCATTTGCGTCATATTATATGTTTTCGATTTTTTTAATGTTAAAATAGTATAGTTATAGTAACATTATAGAAAAATATAATATAGGGTATAAAACAATAATCATGTTATTATCCATACCACTTTTAAATATTCAACAATTTAAAGGTTATTTTCTTTACAAGTGATACATGTATTTTTGGATAAAAAAGTGAGTAAAAGAATTTGAATTTTGATTATTTAGGAAAACAATATAAAAGCTAATTATTTTGACTGTTACAACAGTTGAAACAGCCAGCATTTGCCCTATGTTTTAGATTTTTTTTTTAATACTAAAATAAGATAGTGATAATAACATTATAACAAAAATCAAACTAAGGTACTGAAAAAATAATAATGTTATGATCCAAGTCACATTTCGTCTAATAAAACAGTTATTTTCTTTCAAATGGTACGCACATTTTTGGACTAAAAAATGGGTACAAAAACTTGAATTTTGATAATTTAGAAAAACAATATAAATGCCAAATTATTGTTGTTTTTCTCATTATGTACTAGCTCTTATAATGCATTAGCAATTAATCATTGCTGTTATTTTAATATCCATTGCTAAAATATACAAACATGATATATATACCGCTTTGAAAACCATTATAGGGATTGTTACAATATTATGGCCTCCAATAATTGTGTAGATCTTAGAGCACCCTTTATACATTTTAATATATTGCTATTATTTTAATATTATACCCTTTATTCGTGGCAAATTTTGCTAGGTTAGGTGGTCTTCCATTACCAATGGTTAATCTATATGGCCTTAACATTCTATATATGCTCTAGTAAACTAAACGTGGTATGATTCTTTAGGATGAGGATTGTTGGAAGTATTGTATCGAGATTTAGTCAGGTCGTCTCCTTGAAGACGTGAAAAATTGTGTTCCCAGAAAGGGAAGAAAAAGAGGTTTACAAAGATGAAATAAAGAAGAATAGAGCCTTACAAAGATAAATGGCAAGGATAGACGGACGAACAGAGCATCTCATTTCATAGGAAAACGGGAATGCTCCCATCTTGTACTGTTCAAAAGCTTGGGCTAGGGGATCGTAGCAACCTACTTTGGGTTACAACCATTACTCAAGAACAATACGTAAAGGCCCAAAGTTGCTTCCTTCATAAAGAAGAACTGGACGTCTATTTTTGGCTCCACACGTATGGTAGTTCTTCGTACAGCAGAGCATTTGTCGCTTTTATCGCAAGTGGGTTTCAAGCCCCAATTTGTATGATAAGGGAAAAGGATTCTACAAGCCACACTGTAGGTCTTTTGTTTAATTAAACCCTCGGTAGACCTCATTTAAGCATGAAGTTTGAATGCACATATAATTATTTGTTTCAGCCTTCAGCATAGCTGAAACTGCCGTTAAATTACTCTTAGAATTTGAATCTGTATTATTTGAGCTATGCAAGCAAAAGCCTCCCTTAATTAGATTCAAATAAGTCTGTTTGTCTGTTTGTTTTTATTTTGTTAACTTAATGTTTACACTTCTAAATTTGCTTGCTAGAGCTTCTGGACAATGTCTTGCATTGCGTTTGACTTGGATTCGAGACTACATGCTAAGGTCACCTTGTTATACATTGTACCATTTCCATAATTTGTTTTAGGATTCCCAAGACTCGTCTCTCGTAAACTATCTGCTCGAGGCTGATTCATGTCAATTTTGTGTTCTCTATCTTCCAAGTTTAATACAAGTTTGTTTTACCATCTTCTCTTCGCAAAAGAACCCTAGTTTCTGATATGTGCAACTTTGAATTGTTATCCTTATTGGAGCATCTTATGATTCTGTAAGAGCAGTTTTCTTATTTTCCCTTCTCCTGCACGTATCAAGGACTAATTAACACTGTAAGTGGGCTATCAAATCCAAACAAACGTGATGCCACGCACTGGTGTGAACGGGTCTAACATACAAGCAATGTAGTCTTTTACTAACTAGATATATTAATTCATAGCCCAGTAGCTGATGTATAAGCTCATCTTATCCATTTTTCATAGACTCCGTTGGTTGACTTACATATCCAATTGGCCTGCATATTGGTTAATTTAACCAGACTTCATTGTCTACAAGACTTTATTCAAGTGACGCAAATTGTACAGCATCAAAAGTTTGACTAACTCAAAGTCCCACATGCACAGCTCGAGGCTTGCGTATAGGTTAATTTCCTCCTTGCAAATCTCACCAAACCACTGAGAGTGAACCACTTGGTCATATATTTCTCCTAATCTGCTTTGTTGTTTTAATATTTGAAATGGCTGAATTTTTTTATGGATTTTACTTCCTTTCACAAAATGAAAGCATTTTTATATTTCGCAAGGGAAAAAAAAAAAATAGGGACCAACAAGTTGATCGCTGGGAGAGAAGAATTATCCACCGTCTCCTTGCATTGACCGGGGCACCAAGCAGACATTGTTATAAAATACTAGTTAATTTAAGGGGTTCTACCGCGGTGCCACGTACGGAGATTCTCTTGCTGCAAAATATATATATTAAATATATAGAGCTCGATTTGGAAAATAGCAATCCAACGTCTTTCAATCCTCAGTCTTGTACTAGAATTAATACTAAACTATGAGTGCTCTGCTTGCATTATGCGGTGACTGAAAGAGGGAAGCTCAACGGGCATAACCCAGAATAAACCTTGATTCTAAATCTTGACATTGAAAGGGTCGCCACAGCACCTCATACATATCCTCTCTACCTTTTCTTTATTTTTTTTTTTTAATTTTACGTCTGCGTCCATTAATTATACCTTATAACCGTTGGCTTTTTTATTAGTTCGCACTAAGGCAGACTTTCCGAATTTGCACCGTTTGACAATCCCTTCACCTTCCATCCATAATTGTTTCAGATTTTTTTTTTAAATAATATATTTTTAATAAAATATTTTGAAAATATCATAATTTATAAATTATTTTTAAAATTACTATTGGAAAGGTACCTCATATAAATTTGTGGGTTCAACCCATAAATTCTAAACCCACATGGATAAATTTATGGGTTGAACCCACGAATTCTCAGTCTATGTGGTTCTTTGCACAAATTTTAATATTTGAATTCATGGGTTGGAGCCACGAATTAATTTGAATGGATTTGTGGGTTCAACCCATGAATTCAAAAATTCGTGGGTTCGACCCATGAATCGTCAATAATTTTTTTTTTAAATTTGAATAAAATTCGTGGGTTGAACCCACGGATTCTTGTATTCGTGAGTTTAACCCAGGATTTCTCTTTAAAATTATCATTAGATAAATTCATGGGTTCAACTCACGAATTCGAGAAATCATGGGTCCAACTCATAAATTCATTGTCTTTAAATTCAACCCCAGCCCTTCCTAGTCCTCATTGAGAGTTTTTCAGAAATTTTCTTGTATTGGTGCATTTAGTCTACAAATTCTGATCTCCAACCTTAAAATCTATTATCACTTCAAAAAAAGATAGAGTTTTGTCGAAAGGAAAGAGAGCTCGAATGGAGAAAGGAAAGCAACAATCTCGTAGGTATGAAAAGTCTTTTTTTCTAAATAGTGAGTATAGTGAAAATTTTCAATCAAATTTTTCTAAAAGAAAAGTTGTAGGAGGTAGAACAGTCGATTTAAATAGTTTTTAATGATTTTCATATTAAATTTTTGTTTGAAAGGATGGGTTGGCTATCTATGATTACGCTCAACAAGCCAACGTATCCTACTCTTGTTCACTATTTTTATAGTAATTTTAGTTTTAATAGTAAGTCTTGTTCTATTTCATCGTATGTTAAAGGACAAGTGATCGAATTTGACTGTGAAGTTTTAGATCAAATTTTAGATATTCCATCAGATGATGATAGATTTTTCAGTAGTAGTATTGTTTGGAATCATCCAGTATTAGACTATGCTTCCTATGTTAGAACTCTTTTTGAGGACAATATAAGTGCGATCGTTAAACCTGATGCAAATCTATTACCACTTAAAATTAGGTTAATCCATTATATTTTTACATTTAATTTTTTGTCCAAAGGAGGTCATAGAGAACACATATCATATTTAGATGTTTATCTCCTCAGAATGGTTCTTTCAGGTGATAGGGTTAATTTGCCCTATTTAATAATATTTTATATTTATAAATATTTTCAAAGCTCAAAAACTATCTTACCATATGGAGCTATTCTGACTGCTATATTTGAGGTATTTGATGTCCACATCATGGCTGATGATAAAGTTATCAAGGTTTAATATAGTGATATTTACAATCATGCATCTCTAAGGCATATGGGGTATACATTTCATGATGGGTATGGATGCGTACATCTATAGTAGATAAAGAAGAACATAATGGTGAAGGAGGTGGTCAACCTACTGATAGAGAGTAGTTTACATATGCTACACAGTTCGATCAGCAGTCATCCGATCAGCATACATCATCTACTCGCATAGATGCATTGGAGATATATGTTAGCGAGAGATTTGCACATATGGATGCTCGGCTGGATGAGGGATTTGCACAGATGGGTGTCCGATTGAATGAGAGATTTGGATGATTTGATCAGTTCATACAGCATTTTTATCAACAATTTCCTCTACCACTACAAGACCTTGCTTCGGATGATTAAACTTCAGTAATTGGTTGCAGTATGTGAGGCTTCATCCGAAGCTCTGCCATCTTTTTTATTTATTTTTAGATAAATATATTCGATTTAATGTAAGTATATGTAGCTTTCTTTTGTTGCTATCATTTTAGATGAGAAATCTTATATTCTGATCAAAATTATGTAAAATTTAAGATATGATTTTGGCAGCAAAGTGGTTAATCAATAATTAGTGTCCAAGAACATCCTAAACCAAAAATACATTAGTATCCAATCAATAATTATAAAAAATTGAGTAAAAGAATTTATAATTTGAAAATATATTGAAAATCGATAAGGGCGGTCGACCACCTGAGGAAATCGGTCGACCAAGGCCTATCGAACTGATCGATCGAGCCTGAAACCTGAGGCCGATCGATCATTGTGGCACACAAGCCGAAGCCGTGCCATTGCGATCGATCGCTTGAGAATTTCGATCGATCGTCGCCCATCGAGCCCATCGGTCGAGCCAGATAGCTCAGGCCGGTCGACTAGGAGCGTAATTCTTTTTGCATGCGATCGACTGCCTGGTGATTTCGATCGATCGCTATACATCGAGCCGATCGATCGAGCCAGGTCGGCCTGTGCGATCGACCACTATGGCATGCAAAGTGTGCCAAAGCGGTCGATCGCAGGATCTAGCCAGTCGACCACTAGGTTAGTTCAAGTAATTTTTTTTTAATTTTTTTGTTAAATTATTAAGACCATAATTTTTTTGTTAAATTATTAGGACCATAATTTTTTTATTAAATATTTTTTTGCTTGGATAATCTCCTTTGGCATGCCAAAATGTATTAAGTAAAATATGTGTGATACTATAAATCCATAAATCCATACATCCTACAAACATAAAAAAATATAAAAATATATACATCATGTGCCATAAGGCGATCTTCGCTTCTTCCTTGCAGGTTGCACTCGACGACCCATAGATAGAGCCTCACTCAATCCCTCCTTAGTACGATGCTCGCCCGGACCCTCAGTCGGACCGTCATGCTCCTCGATACAATGCTCACTTGGACCCTTAGTCGGATCCTTATGCGACTCAATGTGATGCTCCATTGGACCCTCACTCGGTTTCTCGTACTCGATCACTGCATACTCAAAATGTGCTGCAGTCTCCTGTATAGACTGAAACTAGGTCATATCATCATACATATACACAAACGAGGGCATATATGAACTGAATGATGGAAGGTTCGGGATTGGAAACAATGATGAGCAATATCGTCTGGTACCTCCTCTATGTAATATAGGTGCTCCTGATGATGAGAGATGCAGGAAAGGTGAAGGAGGTGGACTCTACAGTGCCATGGCCATGATCGTGGATATCGATGGAGATACAAGCATGCTGTCGAACGGCATGGAGGTCTGAAGTACAAATATCTTGGATGAGCTATCCGGATGTGGATAACGAGTCTGAATGAGCCACATGATGAATCTTCGCTAAACTGTCACTCTGACACAAACAAAAGATGAGCAGTAGGCAAATAAGTCTGTGTTAATCACAGAAAATAAAAAGTAAAATATGAAACCTTACCAGATAGTCAATCATCACTCCACAGGATTAAGTATAAATAATATGAATATAGTCATTCCAAGAGATTATCCAAATAATGTAAATCAGTTATGTTTATACTTGCTCAAATTTGAGATGATCAAGATGATGTCGATAACTTAGTAAAACATGGGTGAAAACCTCCATCACCTCAACAGCATCTCTCCACCTGCGTAATAAAATTATAATGGTGCATACAATTATACTTCAAATACAAAAACTTGGAGTTTGAATATTATAATGGTACATACAATTACATACCTCATGACTAGAGGACCAGCTAGTAATGCACCTCCAACTGCCAAATCCATAACAGGATCTATAGGAGGCTGAAGTAATCTACGAGGAGCTATAGATGGAAACCTATCCCAGACCCACACCTGGAGTAAAATCAAAGGTCCCGTAATATCATGTGCATCTATCCTACTTGCCCTATAAAGCTCTCTATACAATCATGCTAAGCCCATACTACCCCAGCTGTAGTGTCCTGCAGCCTCAAAATCAACAAGTAGTAGCAAAAATATTATATGCATCATGTTATTTGATTTATCTGTATATAAACATCTCCCTATCAGCTACAGAATATATGCCCTAGCATAATGTTGTATGGCTATAATGTCTGCATCTAGTGATAGCTCAGAAAATAGTTGTCCCAACCATGCAAGATTCAATCGGCAACCCTTAAGTTTATCAATAGGTGGGACAACACCTAGCAAGTCAAAGCGGACCTGACGTCAGTCCTAATGTGTGATATCTATCACTGAAAGACCATCAACTAATAAACCCAACTGAATGTTGACGTCCTCCAGAGTGATAGTGCACTCACCAGGTGGTAGGTGAAATATATGGGTTTTTGGATGCCACCGCTCTACGAACACGACAATTAAACGCCAATCTAGCAAGATGAATCCCATGGGGCTAAGCTCATAAAAATCCGTCTGCTGCAAAAGTAGAACTATCCGTATATCCAGCGGAGTCGAGTGAGTAAAGACTAGCTCTCGCCATCGACATCGAAGAAAGGAATGCTCCTGTAAACATAAAAAGAAGTTAACTCAAATCTTTGAGTCTTGAAATACATGTAATATAAATACATACCTATCCATCCCAAATGATGGAAGACCGATGAGATGTCTGAGCATATAACACCATCTAATCTATCGACCCTTGCTTTATGTGCACAATACTATAGAAGACATTTGTAAAAATAAATTTTTGATTCTAAATCAAATAAATACATATTTGATACTCCATCAAAGAAACACATATTTGAAACAAATCAGAACAAAAGTAGTATCACATTATAACTGATAATAATACAAAGTTTATTTTCTGATAATAATACAAGTCAGAATAAAAAAGATTCATTCTCTGATTCTCGGATATGTCCATCTACTATGTCCAACTTCGCCACAATTTTGGCACGTAGTTTTATTCTCGGCTTTTGTCCAATCTATTTCATTCTTCAGGCTAGAGGATCGTGGCCTTCCCTTTTGTCGCAACCATTCCTTCTGTGGTATAATGGTGATGTCCCTTGTTTGTTACATCCAATAATCTGCATGCGGGATGGATTGAAATTGATGGCTGTAAGTATAATGATACTCCTCTAATGTATAACATCGATCAACATATCGCGAAAAATCAATTGACACATGTGTACAGATAGCCATCACATGAGAATATAGTAAATGATAACACTACCATTTCTGACACATACATATACGCTCAAATAACCATACTATCTATATGCATATTAGCTTATTAGATCGAAAAATAAATTTTATTTATAATATGTAATAATTTAAACGTATTGATTCTACTAAAATCTACCATCACCTGAGTATTGTTGTCTTTATTGTTATACGGCCCACGAAATGCTATTTGGACTTGAAATACTCCACTTGCTCTATCAAACTTTGTGACATTATGAGATGTTACTTTTGATTGGTTGGCAATCACATAAGTTGTAGGAAATAGAACAAATCTTTCATTTTTAGTTAATGCTTCATCTGCCTAGGCACATCGACCATCAAAATATGATACAAGTTGAAAAAACATCAGTTGCACTAATGAAGTTATCAACAGAAAGCGTATATTTTTCAGTACACCATTAAAATATTTAGATAAATTAGTGATCATCATTCCAAATCTTCGACCACCATCATATGCACGAGACCATTTCTCTACGAGAATTTCATTCAACCATTGAATAGCTTTCGAATTCACTTTTTCAATTTTCATCATACATTTATTGAATTTCCTAAGTTATGTTTGCATTCTGATTATTTTCACCAAAGCTCTGAGTCTGGAGTCCCGAAATCGAGTATTGAAGTTACTCGCTTTGTGGCGCAAGCAATAAACATGATGTGCATCTAGTGGTTGCCAGCTAAGATGTTTGTTCTGTAAAGCCGACAATATATGTGAATGTCGATCTGAAATAAGACATATACCAGGACGTGATGTAATACAACATCTAAAATAAGCCAAGAACCAACCCCATGTATCGATAGACTCCTTGTCTACTATAGCAAAGACAAGTGAAAATATTTGGCTGTTTCCATCAATAGCTGTTGCAATCATCAGCTTCTCCTGATATTTTTTGTACATAAATGTAGCATCGATACTGATAATCGATCTACAGTGTTTGAAGCCTTCAATTGATGGTGCAACTACCAAAAAAGCACAATCAAATGCAGCCAATGGAGGATAACCGATGGAAGTGCTGATGAACTTCACCCAAGAGCTGGGATTAAATTCTTGTACAACACGTAACCATTTTGACAATAAGTCATAAGATTTATCCCAATCTCCATATGTCAACGCTATTGCTTTTTGCTTTACCTCTCATAACTTTCTATAACTGGCTGTATAGTTGAATCTATTTTTAATAATTGCACCGATACCGGTAATAGAAATTATGGATATTTCTTTTACAACATCCTGAATTTCATTGACAATAAAGTTCGAATCAATACCAAAATGATCCTGAGAAAGCATAGCTGAAACACATGTATGTGGACCGATATACTTTGTGATTTTAAAGTAATCGTATCGCTTAATAGCTCGAAGCATCTAATTACATCCTGACTCTCTATACTTGCATTTTACCACCCAAAGCTTTGGCTCTGACTCGACAACTCTAAATTTGTAATGCCTCTCAATATGATACTATTTTACTACAGTTTGTAATTCCATCTTATCTGCAAAATGAAGTTCTTTTGACAACTCGATACCTCTTTACCAGCTGGTACACTGTGCCTCTAATCTAAAAGGCATTGATACATTAGCTATCGTCCAATCAATTGTTCTAAATATAATATTCCAGAAGGAGCTTCAAATACTCCTAAATTTGGGTGCTCTTCCAAAGGTCGGCACTTTATATTAGTAGAAGTACTAGCTTGCTGAGGATGGAAGTCCATCTCATCTCCACTTCGTATATCATCTTCCTCAAATAGCCGATTATCTATGTGCACCATATCATCGATAGATATATAAATTGATGATTGTTTGATAGTGACACCTGCCACATCAAGATCCACTATAGAAAATTGATCCTCTACATGTCTGAAACTTTGAGTCCCTGGTACATGGTCAGTGCCCTAAGTTGTTCTAAATGGATCGATCTATTCAGTGCCCTGAGTTGTTCTAGATGGATCGATCTGTTCAATGCCCTGAGTTATTCTTATATCCCTATCGGCTACTTCATATTCATCCTGTTCAGCTTCAATAGGCTACATTTCTAGATACAACTCTGTACCTGATAAACATGGGTGTGAACTAACCGTTGAAAAGATTATTTCAATATCTTCATCTTCATTAATCAAAATCGATTCATAATTTAATAATATCGGCTGCATAACTTGTAAATATCTATATATTATTGTGAGTTTATTCTTGCTTCTGTCTACATGAAAGACTCTGCATAATTTATTCTCCAACTCTTCAAATTTAATTTCAGATTTAATTCTAATTATCCTTTGAGGATGACCAACGTATTCAATGCCACTTGGTCTATAAACTATAAAACTATTTATATAGCATAAGGCTGTAATATTTTCTTCCATCACTACATATATAACAAATATAGTAATATTAGCATGCTCTACATAAAATCATCATTAAATATAAAATAAAATAAACTACATGGCTCAAGATCAGCAATTAAAATAAAATCTTCTCATAACAATTCACTTGAACAAATTATGTGATTCAATAATTTTTTATAATATTATAAAATTTTACATACTTAAAAAAAATTTATAATTATTAACTTTATTTCTTTTTCACTTGTAACAATTCAAAAAAATAGATAATGATATAAAAAAATTTACCAGAAGAAGGATGATGGGAACATCGATGATTGGATTGGTAAAAGACAGTCAGGCTTGGGATCCAACAGAGGGAGCAACCGAAGATGGGGAGTAGCCCGTTGATTGGAAGATGATCGGAGAGATGGGCAAGCAGGGGTGTGGGGGACCCCACGGTGGGAGAGAAGGGGAGCAATGTGGGGACCGATCGAGGTCGGGGGGTGGTGGTGGTGGGGGTCGGGGATCGCGATCCGAGCATCAAAAACAAAGAGAGGGGAGGGCAGGGGGTGGGGTCGAGGGGCGCGATCCGACAGTCTGAGAGAATGGGAGCAAAGTGGGGACCATGGAGGGGGGTGGGGGGAGAGGGGGTCCGGGCGATGCGATCCGAGGGTGATGACACAAAAGCAATCGGAGAGGATTGTGGAGGGGTTGGGGCCCAGGGAGAACGATCTTTGTCAGAGGAGAGGAGAGCAGCAAGGTCCGACGAGCGTGATCCAAGGATGACGACACAAAGGCAGCCAGAGGAGGACCGTGGAGGGGGGGCAGGGCCTAAGGGGCGCGATCATTGTCGGAGGGGAGGGGAGCAACACGGGACGACATGGGGGAGAGGGGACCGGACAGTCGAAAGAGAGGGGACGGCATGGGGGAGGGGGGACTGGTGGATCGAAGCACTAGGGAGAAGAAAACGTGACTTGGGGTCACGAATTAAAATAAAAAATTACTTTGTGGGCTTAAGCTATGAATTCTTAAATTCGTGGGTTGAACCCATGAATTAATCATTTAATTCATATCTTCAACCCACGAATTCAAATTTCAAAATTCGTGCTTAACGTCCATGTGGATTAAAAATTTACAGGTTGAACCCATGAATTTATCCCTTGTGAAATATAAATTCATGGGTTGAACCCATGAATTCATCCGACATGCCACCCCAACGGTAGTTTCAAAAATAGTTTGTGAACCACGATATTTTTGAAATATTTTATTAAAAATATATTATTTAAAAAAAATTCTAATTGTTTGGCTAAGTGTCCACGAATACTTGCATCAAGTTGGCAAATATTATTTTTAGGGCGTACCAGATGGATAGCATTTCTTGTCAAGTAGATGAGAAAAATACGGAGTGTACAGAAATTAGGATAGTCATAGAAAGATTTGTTTATATTGAGCCACCTAAGCATATTGACATATATATTCCATGATTGCATTCAGAATCTAATAAAAATAAAAATTTGAAAATGTTCAAATTCGTTGTCTCCATTTCATTTAAGCATCACTAAAAAAGGCTGGAAGGAAGGTAAGACAATAGGACTAGCAAAAAATGATAGCTCCATTAATTGGTTTCTTGAGCATTTGTCGAGTTGAGAAGAATGCGATCGTACCAGCACTAGAGCATTTGCCAAGTTGAGAAGGATGTGATCTTAAGACTTTTTTTAAGAAGAAAATTCAATCAAAAAAGAAAGAGAAGAAAATGTTGGATTCGTCTCCTCAATCTGCTGCACAATGCCCTGCACATAGTAAAAACAAGAAAACCAGAGGAGGAAGAAAGGGAGCAGATTTAAAACTGTTTCTACTATTAGTTTAGGTGATGGCCAATATCTGATATATAAAGGCCTTACAGAAAAGACGAGTCTATGAAATCCATAAAAGAAAATAGAAACAACCTCCACACTATATGGAAATAAAAAAACAAAATAACATCTCACCTATGACCCAATCTACAAACAACTTCTCCTATTATTTTGTATCACTATTCAACACACCCCCTTGATGCAAAACCACAAACACCAAGAAGTTTCCTAAAATATAAGAACTTTCCAGGAGGAAGTGCCTTTGTTAATATATCAGCAACCTGCTCATTTGTTGCACAATTTTTCATCTTGATCAAACCTTTGGAGACCGTCTCCTATAAGAAGTGATGACGGATGTCAATGTGCTTAACACGGCTATGATGAGAAGGATTTTTTGACATGAAGATGGTAGCCATATTGCCACAAAAGATCTCGATTGCATTTAACTGAGGTTGTTGGAGATCTTCAAGAATTCTTCGTACCCAAATTGCTTGGCATGCTGCAGCTGCACCCGCAACATACTCGCTTCAGATGAAGACAATGCAACTGCTGCTTGCTTCTTTGATGTCCAGGTAATTGCTCCTGAACCAAGGCTGAAAAGAAATCCTGTTGTGCTCTTTCGATCATCCAAGGAACCTGCCCAATCACTATCACTAAAGCCAAACAAATTCAGATTAGCAATATGAGAGTACCATATGCCATAGTTGCTAGTTCCATGAACATAACGTAAGATCTTTTTGGCTGCCTCAAAATATTGTCTTGTAGGTTTATGCATAAATCTGGACACCATACTTATTGTAAAGACAATATTAGGCCTAGTATGTGTCAAATCCATCAAATTGATAAACCATCCATTTATTATGTGCAGCAAGTGCTAAAATAATTCGAACAGTCTCCATTCTTACCACAGAAGAGAAGGTTTCAAAATAGTTTATATCTGGTTGTTGGGCATACCCTTTGACAACAAGCCAGACTTTATGCTTCTACACATTTCCATCAGGATTATACTTTATTCGGTACACCCATTTCAGTCCAATGGCTACTTTTCTTTTAGGCAAGTCAACCAATTTTCAGGTTTCATTTTTTTTAATTGCTGAGATTTCTTCTTCCATGGATTTCCTCCATTCTTCTTTCTCTACAGCTTCCTCAAAATATAAAGAGTCGGCAGCCATGAGAGTAAAGTTACAAGAGTTATAAATATCTACAAGTGATCTCACCTTCCTTGGTGTGCTTTCACTTGAAGAATCAAATTCAAGCACTCTATTTGATTGAGTACTCCAAGGAGTGGTGCCTTGAGCACTTGATGATGGAGAGCTTGCAGGAGATTCCAAATTCTTTGTGTTTGACAGTTGAAAATCTAATCTAATAGTGGGTGTTACCTGCTCAACTTGAGTCTAATTTCAGTAGCTATTTTCATCAAAAATAATATTTTTACTAACAAGTAGCTATTCTGTAATAGGATTATACAAGCAATAGGCTTTGCTTTCTTCACTATGCCCAATAAAAATACATTTAACACTCTTCTCATCTAATTTCTGATGCTTTTCTACACTAATATGGGAATATGCAATGCTTTCAAAAACTCTTAAATCACTTACCTATGGCTTCTTATTATACCAAGCCTCAAATGGAGTACAATTTCAAACCACCTTTGTGGGAGAAATGTTAAGAAGATAAACAGTTGTAGCCACTGCTTCTGCCCAAAATATGTTTAGGAAGCTTCTTTGCTTTCAACATACTTCTAGCCATCTCAACCACTGTGCGGTTTTTTTCTTTCAACCATGCCATTCTACTCAAATGTGTAACTTGCTGTAAGCTGTCTTTTAATGCTATTAAATTGATAAAACTCAACAAACTCATTAGAAAAAATTCTCCACCTCGATCAGTCCTCAAAATATGAATAAACTGCCCACACTATTTTTCAACATGTGCTTTAAAAATCAGAAATTTGGAGAATGCTTCAAATTTATTCTTTAAGAAATACACCCAACACATTCTGCTATAGTCATCAATGTACAAAAGGAAATACTTACTATTATTCAAAGATGATGTTTTCATAGGTCCACAAATGTCTGCATGCACCAGTTGAAGTGGCTTCTTTGCTCTCCAAGACTTTCCACAAGAAAATGATGCCCGTTGATGCTTGCCATATATGCATCCTTCACATACGTCCTGCATTTGTTCAATTGATGGTAGCCGAACTACCATTTTCTTCTCATGTAGTAACTTGAGCCCATGAAAGTTTAGATGTCTATAACGTTTATGCCACAACCATGAGTCATTTTTAGCATTAACAACCAAGGCATGATCTATGGAAGAAGTTTTCATAGGAAACATCCTATTTTTTGTCATACAAACTTCCATGAAGGGCACATCTGAACCTTTTTTGCTAATAACACATTTGTCATTATGAAAGAAAGCAAGTAGTCTCTTTGAAGTAATTGCCCAACACTAATCAGATTGTGTGCTAAACCAAGAATATATAAAACATCATGAATGAATTTCTCATTTTCTGATTTATTGTGAATCACAATAGTACCTTTGCCTTCTAACTGAACTTGCTTGTTATCACCAAGATAAATCGGGACCTTCACTGATTCATTCAAATTCTGAAAAATCTCCTTGACACCTGTCATATGGTTGCTGCAACCACTGTCTAGAAACTAGATTTCAGCATTACTTCACCATTCAAACAAGTAAGAAATAAATTATTCTCCTCTTTCTTTTCTTCAAAAAAATTTGCTTCATGCTTAGAATTTTCTGGACAGAATTTTTTGATATGCCCATATTTCTTGCAAGAATGACACTGCACATCAGAAAAATGGTTACTCCCTTGCTTGATGAAGTTGTTTTGGTTACCATAGGATCTGCCACGACCACGTCCTCGACCTCTTCCATGGCCATGACCTTCATATCTACCTCGACCTGTTGTTTTATTTGTCCTATGTTCAGCTTTGTCTGAAGAGATCTCCATCTTTGCTTGAAAAAATTGCTCAATGCCTTTCTCCTGTGACCTATTAATTCTTTGCTCATGAGCTTGCATAGAACCCATTAGTTCATCAAGAGAATACATACTTAAATTTTTAGACTCTTCTATGGCTGCAACAACATGGTCAAATTGGATGGCAGACTCCTCAACACTTTCTCAACAACCCTTTGATCAGACAAGTTTTCACCCATAGCATGAATTTGATTAACCACAACTAAACCTCTAAAGAAAAATTCATGGACAGATTCTGAATTTTTCATGAAGAGAGTTTCAAAATCACAACGAAGGCTTTGAAGTTTAACAGTTTTCATCTTGTCTGAACCTTGATATTCCTTCTCCAAAATCATCCAAGCTTCTTGGGATTTTGTAGCTACTACTATCTTTGGAAAGATAAATTCATCTATAGCTTGTTGTATCACCAGTAGGGCCTTTGAATCTTTCTTCCGATTCTCCTTTAACTCATTCTTCTGTTGAGCTGAGAGATTAACTCCTCTATCACCTGGTTCTGCATAACCACTTTCAACAAGTTCCCACAAATCTTGAGACAAGAAGAAAGTTCTCATTTTAATCTTTCAAAACTCATAACTTGCACTTTTAAAAATAGGAATCAAAGACTGAGTAACACTTAAACTGCTACCATTGGCTGCTGCCATGATGATTTCTCAAAGAACTTTCGTCAAACAGTTCAAGGGCATAAGATTTTCTTACCAACTTCTTGGAGAACAACCACCTGCAATTTGATCTTCTCCTTCAAATAGCCCTTCCACAGCAGCAGAACATGGCCCCCAAAAAGCTTTCTTCCAAGTATGAATCACACGAACCTGACTCTGATACTAGGAATTGTTGGATTCATCTCCTCAATCTGCTACACAATGCCCTGCACACAGCAAAATAGAAAAATCAGAGGGGAAAAAAAGGGAGCAGATTTAAAACTACTTCCACTATCAGTTTAGGTGATGGCCAATATCTGATATATAAAGGCCTTACAGAAAAGACGAGTCTATGAAATCCATAACAGAAAATGAAAACAGCCTCCACACTATATAGAAACAAAAAAAAATAAAAAAACATCTCACCTATGACCTAGTCTACTAACAACTTCTCCTATTATTTTGCATCACTATTCAACAAAAATAGGTTACTTCATTCCTTCATATCAGAAGGAAATGAAAATAGAAAAAATACATGATATGATCAGTTAAAAGCACATAGATTTCAAATGCTGAAACTTAAGAAGAGAAGATGTAGAAGTTGTTGAGTTCCATTCCAGCCAGCAGAGAGAAATACCAGCAATGATATTTGAAGGTTGACCGACATTGGATTGAAAGATGCACTTCTATTTATCATTCCAGAAGGTAATAAGATTGCCATTTCCCACAACGAATGAAAAAAGTTCTTTGACTTTCAAAATGCCCTTCCAAAATGGGTGGTCCTTTGATCTCCTATTTCATCAAAAAATAAAAATGCGCATCCAAAACAGAAAAGAAGCCTGAAGGGTGGGATGATTTGATAATGTTATTCTTTTATTATAATTGCTGAGCATGTATAATTTTGCTCCAAATGGACTAATATGTATGAAATTCTAGCACAACTTCCCTAACAAGGTAATTAAAATCATTAAGATCCTTGATACCAAGCCTCCTTAATCCTTGGATTTGCAAACTTTTTCGAGTTAATTAGGTAGAAGCTCCGTTGATCACTGAATTGGAGGTGTATTCACCAAGTGCATTACATTTGATCTATCTCTCAATAGAGCTATATTTAAGTAGGATTGCTGATTTGGCATTTATAGTGCAAGCTATGATCCAATTGAGTCCACTAAGAGTCGAATGAGAAGCCCCAATTGACACAATCAAAAGTGATCTAGTGATCCAATCAAAAAGAAGGAAGATTTTCTTCAATCTGATCAACTTGAGTCTCACAAAAGAAAAAGATAGAAGAAGAAAATTTTCAAAAGTAGGACTCCAGTTCTTTTTCTTTCTTTTTTATTTTTTTTATTTGATTAAAAATGAAGTACATATCTTCTATTTATAATAATGAGGTCTGCCTTTACATAAATTGTATCGAACTCATCTTCTAGTTTTAATGAGACTCTTTTATCTAAAATAGATGTATCTAGTAGAAATAATTTAAAAAAAACTAAAATTCTTCAGAAGGTAGACCTTGACTTCTATATTAACTTTGTATTCTATCGCTCTATTAGATTCTTCTCAGATTAGAAACTATACTCGATCAAAATCTTATCCAAAAAGTTTTTTCGAATTGATCGGTATAATTCGATCATAGATGAATAAATTTTGGCCTGATCGCTAGGGATGCCATCCCCTTAGTGGACGGCGTCATATTATAGATCTTAAAATTTATCTAATTTTTAAAAAAAGATCATCAAATTGGACATCGTATGATCAAGTTATAGCCTCTAGAATGGCTTACGACTTAACTTTTCGATATGGTGGATCTTGCTCTTGACCCTATCTAACCTTACTTATAGTGATCAAAGTGGTCTATACCGAGATCAATGATCCTCCTAATTAGGGCTCCCTCTATTTAAGGGATTTAGGTCTTGCTAAATTAGAATTGAAGATGGAGAAACGTCTACTTTCCTGTCTCACGATTGAACTACTTGGCTTTATTTGAATGTTGACCTTGTTGACCAATCTAAAAAGACTCGTTCACACCATGTTTGGTTTCTATAATCTTTCTCTCGATGATATCTTCTTCCAGTAGCTTTTCCTACTCTACCAAAAAGTCATCCATAATCATCAATACTGTTTCTTGATCTTCATCTAACATGGAAGGCTCAAATAACTTCAAATTCTCAACATTGACTATTGAATACATCTCCATATATGATGGTAGATCGAGCTAGAAAGCATTCTCCCCTATCTTCTTTAGAATTTTGAAGGGACCATATCGAATTACCTTTAGTTTTCTTCCTTCACCTTTTAACCTATCTTTCCTAGGTGGAGCCAAACTAGCTCCCCTTTTTGGAAAATTGCACTCCACCTGATGTTTATCATGGTGATACTTGTAATGTTGCAATGATTTATGCAATTGTGCTTCAACCTCTTGATGCATACCTTTTTGATATTCTCAAAAAAATTTTGAGCTCGTGCTCAGTCTCCTTCCTCCTTACAAGCTTTTGGTGTAGAACCAATAGTAAATTATAGAATGAAAGGACTCTAAGGTAGATAGCCCAAACAAACTTCAAATGGCAATCTCTGAGTAGAACTATGGATAGCTCAGTTATAAGGGAACTAGTGGCATGACAAGTAATCATCCTAAGTCTTTGGATGTTTAAAATTGTAGCTTAAAGAAGATGCCTGATGGTATGATTCACAATCTCAGTCTGACTATCTATCTGTGGGTGAAAGGCAGTGCATCTCTTCAATTTAGTATCTACCATCCCCCATATAGATCTCCAAAACTTACTTAGAAAACAACTTTTTTGATCTGAAATTATCAAAAAAGGTAGCCCAAGACTTTTTTCATACTCATTTGAAGAACAATTGAGCTACTTCTTCTCCAATCACCATCTTCTTACAAGGGATCAAACAAATCATCTTACTAAACCTATCAACTACCACAAACAAGTAGCCAAGTCCATGCCTTGTCCTTGGTAAACCCCTCAGGAAATCCATCAAAACGCTCACCCAAGGTCTGCTAGGTAATGGTAGAGGCATATAAAGTCCTAACTTTCTATTGGAGGGCTTCAATATGCTACATAGTACACAGCTCTTAATGAATTATGCTACATCTTGCTGCATCTTCGGCCACTAGACGTACTTTTCTAGATTCAATAAAGTCTTCTCCAATCATAAGTGTCCTACAATCTTTGAAGTGTGAGCCTTTCAAATCTAATATACTCTATCAGCAGCATGGGGGATACATAAACATACTCCTCTATATAGCAATCCCTCTTTCAAAGTGAATTCTATTAGCACCCCTTTCATCAATTTCTATAACTCTTCTTGGAAGTTCGGATTTGATGCATAGAGATCTTTATACTCTTCATAATAGAGTGGCTAAATTTGCAATGAAATCAATATATTGGAGACTATTGTTGTTGGAGGTTGGGATAATAGATCAGCTAATTTATCATAGCTCCTTTCTTATATTTGATCAGCAAGTTGAATTATTACAAATAAGACATCCACTTTATATGTTGAGCTTACTGTAGCTTTGACTGGATATGAATAAATTGAAGTAGCTTGTGATCTGTATGCACAATTATTTATCTGCCCAAAAGATATGATCACCAATGTTTCACAGTCTGATGTAGGGCATACAGTTCTTTATCATCTATCGAATAATTTAATCATGATTCCTAAAACATCTCAGAGTGATACACTACTGGTTTCCATCTTGCATGAGTACTACTTCTGATGCATAACCTGATGCATCAGCCTTGATCTTGAAGGATCTTTGCAGATTTGGTAGTGCTAAGATAGGTGCTTTGCAAATCTTTTTCTTAAGAAGTTTGAAAGTATCTCCATGATTCTTTGACCACTCAAACTTTTGGTTGGCTTTTGCCAAATCGTGTAGAGGTGCTGCAATTACTAAAAAGTGTCATAAATTTTCTAACATACCGGCATGCACCCATGAAACTCCAAACTTTAGTCACCATCTTGGGGTTGGGCCAATTTTTGATGACCCTCACCTTTTCTGGATTGACTTTCAGCTCACCTACACTAACCACAAAGCTTAAGTACACCAAAGACTGCTTTCTGATCTCACACTTCTTGAGGTTCAACCTCATTACATTTTTTTGCAGCACCTTTCGGACCTTCATGATGTGTATGACATATTCTTCCCAAGTGTTGCTGTAAGCTAAAATATCATCAAGGTACACAATCATAAAGTCTTCAAACAAGGGCCACAGTACCTTATTCATCAACCTCATGAAAGTGGCAAGGGCATTGCATAGATCGAACGGCATTACTAGCCACTCGAACAAACCCTATCTCATCTTGAAAGCTATCTTCCTAGTGTCTTTTTTCATGCACCCGAACTTGATGGTATCCGGATTTTAAATCCCACTTGGTGAAATTATATGCATGTTTGAGTTAGTCTAATAGATCATCAATTTAGGGTATAGGATACCTATTTTTTGATGGTGACCTTGTTCAAGGCATGATAATCAATGCACATCCTCCATCCACACCATCTTTCTTTGGCTCTAGAACAACAGGAGATCTACATGGTGAACTACTAGGCTTGATCATGTCTTGGTTGAGTAGCTTCATGACTTGTTTCTTGATCTCTTTATTTTCTATCACCAAATTATAATAGAGTCCTAAGTTGGACAAAGGTGCATCACTAACCAGTTGAATTTTGTGTTCATTTGCCCTCTGGGGTGGTAGCCCTTTCATTTTGTCATACAAGTCTAGAAACTCCTTCAATAATTAGCTTATCTCATCATTCTAACTTAAATTCAAGTCTTCAATCATGGGGCTCAACCACTCTTTTGTGGCATCTACTTCTCGTATCATTGGCAAAAATATTTTTTTTGTAGGCATTAACAAGTCTCTTTGCTTGGATAGGAGACACAAGGTCTATGTTTTTTTGTATTTTGGAAGTGTTGATCATGAATTCCCTTCCATCCTTCATGAGCAAATACTTCTTCAATCGCCAATAGAAGATTGCATCTCAATCCTAAAGATACTGTAGGCTCAGATGTGGTGCTCCCAAGTCTTGGGAGGCCAAGTGAGGAGCCATGGTGTTGGCTCCATGAGTCTAGGACTGTTTTGGATCTTAGGGCTAGGACCGGTTTGGTCTTAGGATGGAGGTTTGACCCTCCACAATCTTGAGGCCTAGGGATTGAGGCCTTGAGGGTCTTGAGGCCCAATATATTTGGATCTTGAGTGGGCTAATCTATGTTTATGTTGGAGAACATAGATGATTTCATGCATGTATTTTAAAATTTTTCAAAAAAATTATAGCAGAAGACAACTAGATTAATCAAATTAATCTAACATGCATATGATATAATCATCAAATCAACTTACTGTAGGATCTATGACATGTTATGCTGCATATAAAATCTAAAATAATCTGAAGCTAAAATCAGCATGCATGCATATGAGTAGTAGATCATATCTACTTCTAATATGAGTTCAGAACTCCATACCTAATCATGGATCGACGATCTCTGCTACTGAGAGATATGGTGGAGAGGATTCTTACTAGTTGCTCACAGCTGCACAGCATCCGGTCTCTATAAAAAATTCATTCGAAGTTTCGATCTGATCGATCTTCTCGAGAGTGCTAGCTCGTGCGAAGACTTTCTTCTTGATTGATCTGGATTCTTTCTTCAAATTTCTAGAACTATTTCCAAAATTGAAGATAGATTTCTGAAGGAGATGAAGAGGTAGAAGAAAGATGAAGAAGAAAATAATTTTTTTCTAATTTATTCTCTCTTCTCAAACCCTTAGAACCAAAAATCTGAAGTTCAAATTTTTGCGCACACCCCAAGAAAGAAGATCCTTCGCTCTATTTTTCACGTCATGAACCATGCCCAAACTTTCACCATGTGAAGAACTCTCTTCTGGTATCTTACACACACAAAAGAAACCATAAAAGCCCCTTTTATAGGCATGTAAGGAGGTGGGGTGAAGAGTCCTAATGATCCTGGACTCTAACAGGATTCTGCCTCCCTTCACAATTCTACATCCAAAAATATGCCAAAAAATATGAGATGCCCCTTCTCATATTTTTTTACAGTAAATCAATTCTCCACCTAATCTTCCATAAAAAATATCCTCAAAATATCACGCATATAAGGAGAAAGAAATTTATTGACGTGGAGAGGTTGATCTGGATGAGAACAGATTCTCTTGATAAAAAATATTTTAAAATCTAATTTTAGAACCTTTCTTTTATCAAAACCAAATCATATTTGGATGTGAGATAGATAAAGAAAATAACTCTTTTGTATGAAAAAATCTCACACAAAATAATTTTGTGTGTGGAGATATATGACGTGTAATCTGGGTTGGCGTAGGGAGAAGAGTCCTATTCCAATAAGGACTCTAAGTTTTCTTATTTGAATCCAAACCAAATCACATTTGGTTTAGCCCAAATAAAATATATAAAATCTAATCTAATTAGGCTTATAAATTTTTAATCAAATACTAATCAAATTAAAAATTGATTGAACCAAAGTCCTGATCAAATCAGAGATAATTCTCTTTTAGCGATTATATCATCTTATAACCTAATCGGGTCAAACCTAATTGAATCAAATTCAACTAGATTTTATTTAATTCTCTTTGTTCAATCAAATTGAGATAATCAGTAATCTAATTATTAATTAATCCTTCATTAATTTACTAACACTGGATAAATTAATTTATTATAATTTTCGTATAAGATTAACCATCAATCAAATTGATGATTAAGCCCTTGAACGATTCTCAATCATTGATTAGCCATATGATCAATCAGAAACTTCTTTTGAGTGTGACCCCATAGGTTTGAACCTAAGATAGTAGCATAGGAACACCTTTCTGAATCAATCGATGTAACCATCTAGCAATGATGATCCGACATCCGGAAAGGTCGAATGATGGTGAAGCAACATTCAAGAACCTATTGACGTATGGTTATTGTATAATTCATCTCTTTGATCCTAATACTCGAGAACGACCTAAGATTTAACTGTCAATCCTAGATAAGTCATCCATATTATATTTTAATCTTTTTCAAATCTATCACATAGATTATCCGGACCCAGATTTTGCTAAATTGAAATACACTAATGCATATCTCCTACTAATTTAGAGGGATCAATCCCATCTTGACTCACGTACTGATTTGATAAGTACTTGACTGCACTCAAAAATTTTTCATCACTGAATTAGAAACTCAATTAGTTTGGCATCAAAGTACAGTGAGTTGCTAGCAAGTCATCGTGGTGATCTCAGATCGGAGGGACACTTATATCCATACCTTTCGCGAGCTACCCTTGACAGTAGAGTGCTCCGTAGTTGGTCACGTTCAGTGATGATATACTCCTACATCTCACCTGCATGCCATACTAGTATCTCCATACCATTTGATTACGATGACAATCAATGCATATGGCACACAACGACCTACACTTGATATTGTGATTGTCTTAGTAATAGCATATCGTTTGATCGCGAACCAATTTAAGGACTACACGATAAATCCTCTTTTATCGATCAAAGTAGTCCTAAGGACTTCATCACAACATAAGAGTTCGTTAAAAGATGTAATCTTGTGATGAAAAAAATATCAAATAACTTTTATTATTTATCAATTCATATATATTTATAATCAGTACAATCGTCAAATGATTGGCTTTAGGACATAATTTCCAACAATTCTCCCTTGGACTAAAGCCAATCAGTGTAGTATCACATACCCATCTTTGATTATCATCTCAGAACTCTTAGATATCGAGGCTTTAGTAAATGGGTTGGTCACATTCTCCTTTCTGTCGATCTTCTAAAGATTGACGTCACATTAACAAATTTTTTTGAATAAGGTGGTAGCAATGCAGAATGCCTGATAAGCTAATAAGACTTCGGCTCCTTGGCATGAGCTATGACTTTGGTGCTATACAATACAACAGGATCATCATCGAAGGGTACCACTCTTAGCTTGCTAGTGAATCTGTACAATCACATAGCTTTCTTGTAAGCATCGAATGCTGCAATACATTCTGTCTCACAATTTGAATTTGACTATATTGCTCTGCTTGAAACTATTCCAGCAAATTACTCCATTATTTAAGATAAGGATGTATTCCGATATGTTCTTGCTATTATTATGTCCAATTAAAAATTGGAGTCATACTCCATATGTTTTAAGTCAGATTCTCCATAATCGAGTCATCAATCCTTAGTATTTCTCAAATACTTAAGGATGACCTTCCAGTGATTCTCATCCAAATCTTAAGAGTATCCACTCACTACCCTAGTGAGTATACCATATCCGATCTCATATATGGTGTAATGATAGAATAAATTCTACTTATAAACATCCTATATATGTTAGACTGAGAAAATCCAAGCAACCTCTTAGATCTATCTCTATAGATCTTCATCACTAGGATGAGAGATATTTTTCTCAAAGTCCTTTATGGAGAACTATGATAATAGCAAACCTTTATTTCCTGTAATGTAAGGAATGTCATTCTTAATTAAGAGAATTTCATTCACATACAAGACAAGAAATACACTCATAAAACTATTAATCTATTTGTATTTGCAGGGTTCTTCTTCATTCTCAACGAAGCCATGCGCTTTGATCACTTATCAAAATGCATGTTTCAACTCCAAAATATTTAACATTGCTAAAAGAGAAAATATCTTATTATGGTCAATACCATAATATTGACAATATCCTTAGGCAATCAGATGAGCTTTTCAGATCTCCACCTTCTCATCTGCGCTACTTTAATCCTATTGAAGATCCACTTACACTCTATGGACTTTACCCTTCGAGTGAATCAATGAGTGTCCATACATCGTTGACCTTCATGGACTCCATTTCAGATCTATGGCTCCAAGCCATTAATCAGAGTCGAACCTTTGCATGACATCCATATAGGTGATCAAATCTTTGTTGTTCTCATCGAGTTCAACAGGATCACATCTCGAAATTAGAAATCAAAATATCTATCTGACAGATGTGGTACTCTATCAGATCTCCTTAATGGTGCTTCTACAATAGGTTCCAGATTTGATCTAATCAAATTCGATTCTATGGGTTCTCTAAATTGTGTCAGTTCTTCTATCTGTCGAACTTCATAAGTTCTATATTAAAGATATCAGTACCTTCATCAAGGTACTCTTTTTCTAAAAGCAATATCGAACAACTCTTGCTCTTTAGCATCGTAGAAGTTATATCTCCTAGATTCTTTGGGGTACCCTACAAAATAATATATATAAGATCAGGATTCAAGCTAATCGGTCGGTAAATACTCGACATAAACTAAACACTTCCAAACCCCAAGATAAGAAAGTATCAGCTTATGCCTAGTCTATATCTCATATAGAGTCTTTGTAACTGATTAATTCGAAATTCAGTTCAGAATATAACAAGTAGTCTTAAGAGCATAATTTTAAATAGAGACTGGCAGACTTGTAAACCTCATCATAGATCGAACTATATCTAACAAAGTCGATTCCAACAGGAGAGAATCATATTCTCTTCTAGATATGTCAAAACTTACTTGAAATGCATTCTCCTCTTCGGTCTGATCAAAGAATTTCGATGCTCTTCTAAATTTATTTCTTTATCTTATTATAGAGTTATTTGAATATTTTAAATAATTTAATTTATGGCAAATATGTTCGTAGATCCAATACATCAATATGTATCAGATTCAGAACATCATTGGCTCATTCATCTTTTCCAACAAAAAGTGACTTGATCATCTTACTAAGGAGATAGGATGGACAGGTTGATAATGATTTATAATCATTGACCTCAAGAATTATCTCATGTTGATTTTATTTTTATTTATATGATCGAGCTTAAATTGTCAAAGATAGACTTTCATGATATTATCTATTTTAAGGAGTTTGTTTGATTGTGTACAATATATTAACAAACTGTGACTATTCATAAATATCATTTCTCAGTTGTCTACTTGATTTTGACATCATTCATAATGATATCACAAAATCATTAGACAATAGTGACAATCACTAAAATGATATTCTTAAAATTGAAAATAGGCTCTACGATTCTTAAAATCAAGATTCGAACATAACTTCCAACTCCAATATTCAAAAATCTCTTACTGTGTTCAAACTTTCTACTAACCTGAAGTCATTACAATAATTTACATAGACTTCTAATATCCAATACCCAAGTAGTAGTGTTATAGATAGAGAAATCACAAAGAGTTATCATATAAGTACTTTGTTCAGTAATCCTTTGCTGATTTCTCTTCCTTAGCCTGTTCGGATCAAAAGACTCTACCAGACCAGATTAACCTTAGACTATTTTATCAGTTCGGACTCATTAGCCCAAGCACGATTCTTTTGCATCTTATTTTTTTTTTCTTTCTCAAAAAATTATTATCCTACTGAAGATATATCTTCAAAAGTGCAAAAAGAACTCCTTCAATATTTGAAGAATTTTTTTTCACTGAGCATCATTAAATTTACAACTAAATTCATATTTTTCACTGCTCTCAAAAATACCATATGGTGATTTGATCATGTGGCCACTTCTGATAAGTACCTTTGATCACATCACATATGTTAGATGTGGAAACTTCAGGTGCTAGATCCATAATCATATTTAGGATCCATTCGTACTCTAGAACTATTTGTAACTTTCGATATCAATTAACGAAGTTGGATCATATAAATCAGTCACTGTCAAACAGTGAATGGAGCAACAGACATCTAGCCATAACTGAAAGAAAAATACAAGATCTCTATGTTTATAAATTGATTAAGTCTAAAGATTTGGACTTTAGTCTAAAGATTCTCTCACTATTTTAATTGAATTGGTAGCCTCTACTTCTAATCCGAAGAATTACCTTAATTTCTTAGCAGGTACTAGAATCCACACAGACTGCATATAAGTCCGAGGATGGCTCGATCAACCCATATACATCTATAGATAGGTTCTCAACCAATTATTTTTTTAAATAATTTTTAGTAATTAATTTTATCTCAGATTTTATTTTAGTAGGTGATGGGCCTCCACTGAAAGTTTCAGTTAGGTCAAACCATTAACATGAACCTACTCAGTATTTCTAATTAATGAATGATCAGGTCCAAAGATGGCTTGATCAACCTAACCATCATCAATTAGTACAATAGAGTCATCACATGATGAATGATAATTTCATCATTCAGAGACAACACCAGATAGATGGAGCCTGCAATATCAATCAAAAATAACGAATCTATTATCATTCACCTTAATGGGAGACTATGATCTAATTATCCCCATAACTAACTCATTTTATGGACCTAATAATTTAGAAGATTTAAAAATCAGTTTAGAGAAGAGATGAGAAGAGATAAACCAGTAAACCACAATCCTCCCACTGACTTCACTAAGTCATTGAATTGGATCAGGGTCATGCTGGTTGAAATGGCACCTAGATCGGTCACAATGATCAACTTTAATGACATGAGTTAACTCGAATCATTTAGCGATCTAATCAAGACATAATTCATCAAATTGGTCAGGTAAGTGAGATCGGTGGAAGGGTCTGCTAAGCTTGTCTTAGACACCATTGAAATAGCTAGGTAAGCCACTCCCAATTAAAAACCACCGATCGAAATGCCAAACTTATCTTAGACACCAATTGGTTAATTAGTTTTGATTTGACCAACCTAATGATTCAGGTTCAACCACTGAGCTACAATCAACATCCATTAGGTCTAATCAAAGATATGGACTTGACCATCTACAACTATTATATTGATTCTAGAGAAATCCTGATTTAATCTAATTCAATATTTGATTAGATTTAATCAATTTTTTTAGTTAGTCTATTAACTCTTTGATTCTAACCTTAGGTCTAATCCAATTAAGAGGATCTGATTTAAGCTAACCCATGCCCCATATTTTATGCAATGTCATTAGATCTTAAATCATAATTCTAGATCTAATCAATTCAACACTTAATTCTCAATTAAATTTTGCGTCAACATGGTTAAGATTTTGAAAATAATTTTACATCCAAATCGTAAAATCTTTTAGATCAAATCTAAACTTTTTATAATTTTAAATCAAAATAATTTTGATTAAATAAGATTAGATGTAACTAACTTCTTCGCAACTTGCATCACATACAACAACACCTAGGGTTTCAAGATCTAGAATTTTGCAAGAAGGTAAGTTTTCTCTTTTCACATTCTTCTTCATGAGATCTAATCACATGGCACCCCTACACATCATAAGAGCTGCCCATCGAATGGGACAGGAGGGCCTTTAAACCCTTCTTGCTCTTATGACTGATCGGTCTGGTGATCAACCCAATCCAAGTACTTACTAATCAGATCATCTAATCTAATCACATATCATATATATTTGAATTTAGATTTAATCTAAATTATATCAAATTTGATTATAATCTTAGATCATATCTATATCAAATTATAAATATCAAATGCATGACATAAAATCAAATTTTATCAACGATCAGCACAAACTAGGACAACTTTTTCATTGTAAAGGATAAACCCTATAGTAGGATAACTTTATGTCAATTTGTGTGATCAACCATTAATTAAATTTAGATCAAAATACCACATATCAAATCTAAATAAAATTAAACTTCAGATTTAATATGCACATAAATGATGTCATAATAAACCTAGGCTCTGATACCACGGTTGAAGAACGCAAGCGATTTCATGCATATATTTCAAAATTTTTTCAAAAAAATTTCAGCGAAAGATAATTAGATTAATCAAATTAATCTAACATGTATATGATCTAATCATCAAATCAATCTACTCTAGCATCTATGACATGTTATGCTGCATATAAAATCAAAAATAATCCGAAGATAAAATCAGCATGCATGCATATGAGCAGTAGATCATCTCTACTTCTAATCTGAGTTCAGAACTCTATACCTGATTATGGATCGACGATCTTCACTGCTGACAGACATGGTGGAGAGGATCCTTGCTGATTGTTTGCAGCCGCACAGTGTCCGGCTTCTATGAAAAATTCACTCGAAGCTTTGATCTGATCGATCTTCTTGGGAGTGCTAGCTCGTGCGAAGACCTTCTTCTTGGCTGATCTGAATCTTTTCTTCAAATCTTCAAAATCTTTCTAGAGGTTAAAGATAGAATTTTAGAGGAGATGAAGAGAGAAAAGAAAGATGAAGAAGAAAATATTTTTTTTCTAATTTATTCTCTCTTCCTAAACTCTTAGAACCAAAAATCTAAAATTCAGATTTTTGTGCACACCCCAAGAAAGAGGACCCTCCTCTCTATTTTTCACACTATGAAATATGCCCAAACTTCCACCACATGAAAAACTCTCTTTTGGTATCTTACACACACAAAAGAAACCATAAAAGCCTCTTTTATAGGCATGTAAAGAGGTGGGGTGAAGAGTCCTAATGATCCTGGACTCTTACAGGATTCTGCCTCCCTTCACAATTCTACATCCAAAAATATATCAAAAAATATGGGATACCCTTTTTTATATTTTTTCATGATAAATTAGTTCTCTATATGATCTCCCATAAAAAATTTCCTCAAAATTTCACATATATAAGGAGAAACAAATTTATTGACGTGGAGAGATTGATCTGGATGAGAATAGATTCTCCTGATAAAGAATATTTTGAAATATAATTTTAGAACCTTTCTTTTATCAAAACTAAATCAAATTTAGATGTAAGATAGATAAAGGAAAGGACTCTTTTGTGTGAAAAAAATCTCACACAAAATAATTTTGTGTGTGAAGATATATGATGTACAATCTGGGTTGGCGCAGGGAGAAGAGTCCTATTCCAGTAAGGACTCTAAGTTTCCTTATCTGAATCCAAACAAAATCACATCTGGTTTAGCCCAAATAAAATATATAAAATTTAATCTAATTAGGCTCATAAATTTTTAATCAAATCTTAATCAAATTAAGAATTGATCGAATCAAAGTCCTGATCAAATCATAGATAATTCTCTCTTAATGATTAGATCATCTCATAACCTAATCGGGTCAAACCTAATTGAATCAAATTCAATTAGATTTTATTTAATTCTTTTTACTTAATCAAATTAAGCTAATCAGTAATTTAATTACTAATTAATTTTTTATTAATTTACTAACACTTGATGAATTAATTTATTATAACTTTTGCATAAGGTTAACCATCAATTAAATTGATAATTAAGCTCTTGAATGATTCTCAACCGTTGATCAGCCACATAATCAGTCAGAAACTTCTTTTGAGTGTGATCCCATATGTTCAAACTTAATCTGGTAGTATAGGAACACCTTTCTGAATCAATCAATTTAACTATCTAGCAATGATGATCTAACTTTCGGATAGGTCGAATGATGGCGAAGCAATATTCAAGAACCTATTGGCATATGGTTACTGTATAATTCATTCCTTTGATTCTAATACTTGAGGATGACCTAGGATTTAACTATCAATCTTAGATAAGTCATCCATATTGTATTTCAATCTTTTTCAAATCCATTATATGGATTATCCGACTCAAATTTTGCTAAATTAAAATACACTGATGCATATCTCCTACTAATTTGGAGGGGTCAATCCCATCTTGACTCACGCACTGATTTGACAAGTACTTGATTGCATCCAGAAATTTTTTATCACTGAATTAGAAACTCAATTAGTCTGATACCAAAGTATAGTGAGTTGCTTGCAAGTCACTGTGGTGATCTCTGGTCAGAGAGACACTTATATCCATACCTTTTACGAGCTACCCTTGACAGCAAAGTGCTCCGCAGTTGGTCACATTCAGTGACGATATACTCCTACATCTCACCTACATATCATACTAGTATCTCCATACCATTTGGTTATGAAGACAACCAACGCATATGGCACATAATGATCTACTCTTGATATTACTATCATCCTAGTAATAGCGTATCGTTTGATCACGAATCAATTTAAGAACTATGCGATAAATCTTTCTTTATTGATCAAAGTAGTCCTAAAGACTTCATCACAATATAAGAGTTCATTAGAATATATAATCTTATGATGAAAAAAATATCAAATAACTTTTATTATTTATCAATTCACATACATTTATAATCAGCACAATCGTCAAATGATTGACTTTAGGACACAATTCTCAATAGTTTGGGCTAGACTTGGGTCCAAGGAGGTGAGAGCATGTCGAGTCATGGATGTACATGGGCTTGAGTTAAGTGCAATCACATTAGGTTAGCCATAGAAATTTTTGGGCTAGGGTTTGGTCTATTTATATAGATATATATATACATGTAATTTGGTCAAATGATAGTGGAATGAAAAGAGCCTTTTTTCTTAACTCTCTCCTCTTTCTCTTTGCTTCTTCACACTGTCAAAGACAAGAAATACTAGGGTTTCCATCCAAAGAAGGAAAGAATCAAGGGAAGGCGCTACAGTTTCTAACACCTCCATCTCCTAGCCTCCAAGGCTCTTGTGGCCAAGATCTTGGCCGCCCAAAAGTAAGGTCTCTACATCCCTCTTCTTGTTATGGTGGCTGCTTTTTAGATCCAAGGAAGGAGTGCCACCTATCAAAGGAAGAAGAAGCCAAGGAGGTGCATAAGAAAAACCCTAGAGTGTTAGGATTTATAGCCACCTGCTATATTTGGCTCTCTCCTTCATGCCACCCTCTTTGTTGGCTATTTGTAGTTGGTTCCAAGTCTCCATGCCCCCAAAGAAGTTTCCCAACAGTTGGTATTAAAGCCTGGTTGGGCGTGGAAGGGAAGGAGAAGCCCGTGGAGTGCATAGTAGTGTAAGGCAGCCAACAAGAGAAATCCTAGTCATGCTAGGAATCCCTATTTGTACCCTTCTTAGATCCTTTTCTTACTAGTTCTAAATTTTTCAGACCTTGGTGAGGGCCTCTATATGTGATAGGAGTCAAGAAAAGGAGCCCTTCAATATCTAATTGCATGGAGAGGAAGAAGGAAGGAAGTTCTCCAAGGAAAGAAAAATCTGCACATCCTCTTTCAAAGTGTACCTTCTCAAATCTAATCTACTTTTATTATGATTGTGGTTGGTGCCGACCATGAGCAACGGGTTGAAGGTGGAGTTTGAGAAGTTTGATGGAAAGGAAAGCTTCTCAATGTGGAAGGTTACACTATAAGAAAAGAGAGTTTTTGCAATGAATTTATTTATGACAGAATTATTTTTCATCGCAAATAAGACTATTTATGATGAAAAATTATATTCATCGCTAATAATAAAATATTTATGATAAAATTTTTTTTCATCATAAATAACTCTATATTTATGATGAAAATAAAATTTCATCATAAATACATATTATTTACGATGATTATTTTTTCATAAATAATAAAATATTTATTTTAATTTTAAATTTTCGAATATTAGTGATAAAAATAGTTTCATCATAAATAATATAAGTATTTTCCATGAAAACTTATTTTTTATCACAAATATATGTCATTTACAACCAAAAGTTTTCATCACTAATATTTGAAGAAAAATAAAAAATTTTAAAATTTTAAAAATTAAAGATTATTTACAATAAAAATTTTCTATCGTAAATAATGGAGTATTATTGATGAAAACTAATTATCCATCGTAAATACCTTTTATTTATAATGAAACCTTTTCATCGCTAATATTTGAAAAAATAAAAAATTTTAAAAATTTAAAAATTATAGATTACTTATGATAAAAATGTTACATCATAAATACTAGAGTATTGGTGATAAAAATAAATTTTCTATCTCAAATAGATCTTATTTAGGATGAAAAATTTTTATCTCTAATATTTAAAAAAATATTAAAAAATTTAAAAATTTAAAAATTATATATTATTTATGATAAAAATATTATATCATAAATAATTGAGTATTTACTACAGAACATAGATTTCCATCGCAAATACATAGTGATTTATGATGAAAATTTTTTATCGCTAATACATAAAAAAAATAAAAAAATAAAAAAATTTAAAAACTATAGATTATTAGCGATGAAAATTTTATATCATAAATAATTATATATTTATGATGAATATCCACTTTCTATCATAAATACTCACTATTTATGATGAAAAATCTTCGTTGCTAATATTTAAAAAAAATAAAAAATTTAAAAATTATAGATTAGTTGTGATAAAAATATTATATCATAAATAATTGAGTATTTGCAAACAAAAATTATCTTTTCATCGTAAATACTCATGTATTTATGATAAAAATTTTCATCGCTAATATATTTAAAAAATAAAAAAATTTTAAAAATTCAAAAATTATGAATTATTAGTGATGAAAAAATTTTTTCATCATAAATAGTCAATTATTTGAGATAAAAATATTTTTATCATCAATATTTTTAAAAAAAAATTAAAAAATATAACAATTATTTACGATAATATTTTTCATCTTTAAGTTTTTTTGAATCTGTCTCATTGCTTAATTTTGCATAGGTTGTTGGTTCTATGGACTAACCAGAGGTCATAAAGTATAAAGACCTTGTATCTGCCCAAGAACATAAAAAAGAAATGATACTGAATCTTTATATATTACAACATGATCCACAAAAAGGTTATCCAGAGATTCTCGAATGTATACCAAACTAGTCCTCCTAAATTTTTTTAAATAAAAGATCTTCTAAATTTTTTAGTAATTGTATAAGTTATTTGCTTGTTGATGTAATTAAATCATGCATGATAGGTGTAATGTTCATCAAGTTTAAAATTTATAATATTGATTGATCATGTCCAAATAGCAAGATATCTTTTATGATAAATTATATAAATTATAGTATCTCTATCTAAGTTACTCTAATAAAGAAAAAAAAATGGAGCATAATTAATATCATACAAAATAATAATATTTATCATAATTTTTCATAATAAATTAGTATTTTTTTAAATATTTAGTTATCCATAAATTATTTTAAGTTTAATTATAAGGCATGAAAAGTAATTTTGAACATTTAGTTATCTCAAAGGATCAAAGTCAGTTTCCAACCTGAAGATCCAGATTCAAAAATACTTAGAATGACTTGGACTGATAAGAACTGAAATGAGTTCTACTCAAAAAATCAAATACTCTTAACTTAAACTACAGTTGATGCTATTAAAGTATACTTTTCATAGTATTAAATGAAACAAGTTTCAGTAATAAAAAAATAAAACTAATAGAATATGACTGTATAGAGTGGATATGTGTTGCATGACTTAGTGAAAAAAGATTTGAAACTTGGATTTAATATAAAAATAAATATTTAAAAATAAATTAATATCTTTTCTAGTTTATTCTTGCTTGAGGAAGAGAAAAAATTATACCTCATGAAATCACATATCTTTTTCAAATTACAAAAATAATACCCTCTATACATATTCCCAACTACAATAAATATTATTTATGATTACCGTTTATTTTAAAAAGTTTCAAGAATAGAGATTGGAGGAAACTTGATTGAGATCCAATATATTTATTAACTAATTTTTAGTCCCTGCTTTATGTGTGGGTTCTAGATCATATAATGGATTATTTTAAATATATATATTATATATATAGTAAAATAATGTCCATCCAAATTTTTTTGTAAAAAATAATTAGCGATGAAAATTATTTTTTGTTGCTAATAAGATAATTAATGATGAAATATCTTTTTTTTTGAAAAATTGAGATAATTTTTTTTTTCATCAGGAATTATTAGCGATGAAAATCTTTTCTATCACTAATAACCTAATTAATGATGTAACATTTTTCATCGTAAATAATTTTTTTGATGGAAAAACTTTTTTAGCATGAAAATGAAGAATTTTTTTTTGGTGAGAATTATTAGCGATGAAAATTATTTTCCATCGTTAATAGAGTTATTAACGATGAAATATTTTTTTTCATCATAAATAATTTTTTTGGCAGAAAAATTTTTTTATCGAATTTTTTTTTTGAATTATTAGCGACGAAAATTCAGTTTTCATCGCTAATAATGTTATTAGCTATAAAAATTTTCGTCGCTAATAGTTCATATCACATCACATCTTATCGCGCGAAACCCTTCTTCTCCCCCTCGTTTCGCGTGAAATCTCTTTTCCCCCCTCCCCCTCTCTGCTCTCCCCCCTCTCCCCTCCGTCGCTTCCTACCGCTGCATCTGCTGCCATCTGCGTCTACCATCCATCACCGTCATCGTCGCTTCTCGCCGTCGTTGCTTCCCCTCCGCTGCCATTGCTTCCTGCCATCCGCTGGAGGTAACAATTTCAAGACTTTTTTTTTTGGTGTTGATCGGGCCACTGGGGTGCCGGAGAGTGGTCGACTGGCGGCGACAGAGATGGGGCCGGCGGCAATTGAGATCGGGCTGGTGGGGATGGGATCTGGGGCTGGAGATGGGGGCCGGGGAGGGTTTGGGGCGGGATGTGGCCGGTGGGGGATGGGCCAGGGAGGGGGCAGTCGGTGGCCCTATCTCCATCATTGGGGAGGGTGTCGGCCGGCAGAGACGGGGTTGGGGAGGGGGCGGCCGGTGGTTGGGGGAGACGAGGTCGGGGAGGGGGTGACGGTGGGGAGGGGGCAGTGGGGAGGGAGGAAGGGAAGAGAGAAAGGAGAGGGGAAAAAGAAAAAAAGAAAAGAAAAAAAGGAAAAAAAAGAAAGAAAAGAAGGAAAAAAAAGAAAAGAAAGGAAAAGAAAGAAAAAAGAGAAGATCGGGTCGGGGAGGGGGCGGCCAGTGGTGATGGAGATGGGGCCGGGGAGGGTGTCGGCCTGTGGAGACAGAGACTGGGCGGGGGAGGGTGTCGTCTGGTGGAGATGGGGCCAGGAAGGGGGCGGCCGACGGTCGGGAAAGACGGGGCCGGGGAGGGGGCCTGTCGATGGTCGACGGAGATGGGGCTGGGGATGGGGCCGCTGGTGGCTAGGGGAGATGGGGCCGGAGAGGGTCTCGGCTGGCGAAGATGGGACCGAGGAGGGGGCGGCCTTGGGAGATGGGGTCGGAGAGGGTGTCGGTCGATGGAGATGGGGTCGGGGAGGGGGCGGCCGGCAGTCGAGGGAGATGGGGCGGGGGAGGGTGTCGGCCGGTGGAGACAGGGTCAGGGAGGGGGCGGCCGATGGAGACTGGGCCGGGAAGGGGGCGGCCGGCGGCCAATGGAGACGGGGCTGGGGAGAATTTTATTTGATTAATAAAATTATTTAATTATTTGATTAATTATATTTATTGCATAAATTTTTTAGTGTTACTGTTGAAATTATTTAATTATTTGATTAATTATTTTTTGTCCCACTAACACAATGCATATTGCTGTTACCTATTACAATTTAATTGTTTAATATACTGTTTTGTATGCTTTTATTTATTATAATTAAATATAAAAAATATTTTTATTTAAAAAAAAACTCTATTAAAATTTTTGATGAAAAAAATTCAATGCAAAGTTACTCTTTTTTGATAAATTAAAAATCTATCTTCAAATGTGTGTTTAGAGATGATAGTTAAATTATATTGAGCCATAGATTTTTATTTAAGAGTTGAACTCGATGGAGATCGACTCTTGGATGTCCTATATTTGAATTTTTTAGAAAAATAATAATTTTATTATTGTTAATAGTTGATATTTTATTTTATTATATGATATTCAGTAGTTATCTGTCCACTGTTCTCTAGATATATGGTGGATAGGGTGCGTGGGCACCATATTTACATCGTATCCTTGGAGAACCATGAGGAGATACCGTCAAAATTTTTATAATAATGAGATAAAATATCCACTAATAATAATAATAAGATTATTATTTTTCTGAAAGAGATAGGGCCACAACTGTTGTAATGATTTGGAATAGATAGGATCATATATTTTTACTTTATTAAATTGATGGAAGGATATTTTTTATGTTACTGTTCAGTCTATATTTTTTAATATGTATTGTTTTGTATAAAATGATCCGTGTTTGGATCCGAATCGAGATTTTGGTTGGAATTTTGATCGTGATTCAATCCAAAATTCAGACTGGGATCTAGTTTGGATGAATACCACAGAACTTTTTTTTGTTGTTAATGATTTTCTGTTTGTTATTAGATGGATATTAACAAAAGTTGGATGAATGCTAGAGATATTTTTTAGCCTGAATATTGAAAAGAAGTTCGAGATTTTATTGAGTTTGCATGGCATAAGACTGATAGTGCTAGTCGGATAAAGTGTCCATGCAAGAGATGTGTCAATATGGTATATCGATACATAACACTTGTTGAGGAGCATCTGCTACATTATAGTATGGATAAGAACTATACTTGTTGGATATAGCATTAGGAGGGTGATTCGAATGAAGTGATGCGCGACGATGACGATACTGAAGATGATAGTGATGCTGCTGGACCTATCGAACTTAGTGGTATAGAAGAATTATTAGATGATTTACAACAAAGTACTTGTTCAAATGTATGTATGAGTACTACTGCATCTGAAAGTAATTCTGATCGTGAACATAATATCCGACTTGAGGTAGAAGGAACTTCTAAACAGTTTGCAAAGCTTGTAAGGGATGCATGAGAGCCACTCTATCCAAGTTGTACAAAGTTTTTCAAGTTAGAGTTTTTGATAAAATTACTTTATATTAAAATCGTGAACCGATGGAGTCAGAAGTCATTTGATCAAATTTTGATATTGATTAAAGTAGCTCTTCTCGATAAAGAGAGACTTCTGAAATCATATTCTGAAGCAAAAATATACATATGAAAATTGAGACTTGGCTATATTCCTATTCATGCCTACAAAAATGACTGTATATTATTTTATAAAGATAATGAATAGGCAACTGAATATCCAAAATATGGTGAGCCTAGATACAAAATCGATAATAGAAAAGTAAAGAAGATATCTCAAAAGATTTTGAGATATTTTTTATTAATTCCAAAAGTTCAAAGGTTGTATACGTCCACAAAGACAACTGAAGAAATGAGATGGCATTTTGAGCAGCGGGTTTTGAAGGAAAACATACTTAGCCACCCAACTGACTCTTTAGTATGGAAAGACTTCGATATAAAGCATCCGCACTTTATGAGTGACCCACGTAATATATATTTGGCTTGGTCTAGCGATGGACCCAGAATAGTGGGGTTGCTATAATAGGATATGAAGGAGAAGAAGAGATTGAATATTATGGTGTACTGATAGATATCATAGAACTAAAGTATAGGTCCAGTAATTCTATATTCTTGTTTCAGTATGAATGGTGGATATTAGTAATAAAAAGATTGATATTCATATCGATCCACACTTTATCAGTGTAAATTTTGCACGAACATGGTACCAGAATGAGTCATATATATTAGCAATTCAAGCGAAACAAGTAATATATTTGAAGGATATAAAGTATCGAGGTAATTGACATATTGTACAAAAAATAACACCTAAAGACGTATATGACATATCAACCCAATTAGAGATGGATGAAAATTCAGATTTACATGAAGAGGAAGCTTTTCAGCAAGAAGAACAAATATTAGCCGAGCTTTTTGTTAATGAAGAACTTGTAACGGCACCTTTGAATAAGGCTGATCTACCATCCAATGAAGTTGAAGCTGATTTTGTATTTAATCTTGATGAGTCGGAGGGCGACGATCAGTTCATAAATGACGATGAGATAGAAGATGACACATATATCGATTATTGTGATTTGAAATAGGATCTATACATCGAGGAAGATACGAATATTGATGAGTGATCTATATTCTTCATTCAATCTTCTCTTGCAATAATGGTATGCGATATAATTGTATTTATTAGAATATAATTTATTTTTTATTATTATTATCAATATTTATTTATTTATATGTCAAAAATTACAGATATGGCATAAGGAGTCAGACGATGATGTTTGCATTCATAGTCTACCTCAGAGGTTGAGGTGCCTTCACCGATCTCCGTTGCTGCATCGGCTCCATTGTCAAAGGGTCCTGCACTGGCAAGTCCCAATGAGGCGGGTCCCAGTGAGGCGGATCCCAATAAGGTGGGTCTGAGTGAGACAGGTCCAAGTAGTATTATTATACTTTTTATATAATAAAATTTGATTTTTTTTATTTGAATAGCTATCATATTAATGATTTATTTATTATTGTTTCAAGCCAGTCTTCATCGGTAGTGAGGTGAGGGTGAGGTCAATCGAAGAACCTCGCTCTAGAGTGTTGGAGATGCGAGCACCTGGGACAACATCTCCGTGTCGAGATACCATCCAGCTACATCAGGCCCATTAGGGATAGTGCGAGCCGTGGCAGACTGAGCTAGACATCATATGCCGCAGCTATGCCTCCATGATGCTTTTCGATTGGCATCACGTTCTACCAGCTCAGAGAGAGATTTTCTACACCCACTTATAGGTAAAATAAATTATATTATAAATATTTAATTTGTATAGTATTCTTCTAATATTTATTATTGGCAAGGTATATTCGACATCATTGATTTTGAGGAGGATCGTGTGCGGCGAGCTGTGGACACTCATTTATCATTATGTTTCAAGGATTATCACCATCACATGCATCAGCATTGGTATCATATGGTGCTGGATTATGGGGAGGAGGCAGCACGGTAGCAGCCCTATGACAGCATCACTATAGATGATTGGACTGTAATATGCCGGTATTATGAGTATCCGACATATTAGGTTACATATCCAAATTTTTTTTTTTTAGAGTTTAATGATTGAATCATTTATTCTTAAATTAAATTTATTATCTACTAATTTGACTGGTAACTGTACAGAGAAGATGTGTCTAGAATGTCACAAATTGGACGAGACAGACCATACCGCATTGTGGGGGTTCGAGGTCATTCACTCATCATATGGAACACATAATAGGTAATTTTTAATTTTTAATTAGCATATAAATCTCTAGTTATTTAAAATTTTTTAAATTAATTATTCTCAAATTACAGAGAGATACTGAGAGTGGCGAGCTTTCTGGTAGGATCGATATCTACCAGCGGACCCATCAGTGACAGTCAGGAGAGTGGACGATGGAGAGTCAGGAGCTTTTTGTAAATTTTTTAATTATTTTTTATTCACAGTTTAATTTTTATTACAAAATTAAAATAGCTATAACTTTAATTTTCAGGACCGTATGACAAACATGAGATCCCAACCTATCCTGAGGGCTCAACCGCACCCACAGATGATGAGATCTGTGATCAGGTGCTTGGTATGAGATCCTGTTATGTTAGGAGTCTAGGGTATGGGATCATTACTACCTCATCTTCATGCTCGTCTAGGGCTGACATCCATTCTGCCTGTGAGGCTCAGCTGACGGAGATGCAGGGCAAACTGTCGAAGATCGATAGCGGGCTGAGTAGCAAGCTCAGGAGTTGGTTGCACGCGTCGATGAGTATCAGCAGCTTCAGATCCAGATGATGGAGTGGATGGCACAGATGGAGCAGACCATATAACTGATGAGACAGCAGTAGGTCGGTCCGAGCTCTTTCAAGCGCTCTCCTTCTCCATCTCGTTCTCCATATGTCAATACTTGACGGCTTCTTTATGTAGTTTTTTATTTTTGTTTCAAATTTTTTATAATTTTAATTTAATATAATAAAATAATAAAATTTATTTATAAATCTATTTTTTTAAATATTTTATTTTAATATTTTATTTTTTATTTATAAAAAATATTATAAATATGAATTAAAAATATATATTCATAAATTATTTTTTTAAAAAATATGTTTAATTTATTAGTGATAGAATTATTTTTGATAAAATATTGGTCATTAAAAATATTTTAGTATGATAATTTAATTATTTAATAAATATAAAATTATTAAAATTTTATATAAAATTAATAGTGATAAAAATTTATTCATCGTAAATAATTATTAATGATGAAAATTTTTGTCAAAAATTATCATATTTATGATGTAAGTTTTATATTGCTAATATTATTTAAATTTAGTTTTTCAAAAAATTTATTATTAAATTAATAATGATAAAAAAATTTTATTGCAAAAAATATTATTTGCGATGTAAATTTTTTATCGCTAAAAGTTTTTAAAAATTTTATTTCAAAAAATTTTAATTAAATTAATGGTGATGAAAATTTTTTATCGCTATTAATTTTTTATTTATTAGCGATGTTCTAATTCATCGTAAATACTTTTTTATGATTAAAATTTTTCATCAAAAATATTTTAACGATGAAAATTATTCACCGTAAATAAATATTATTAGAGATGAAATATTTTTTTTATTATAAAATATTATCAACGACATGATTATTTGTGACAAAATATTTACGAGATGAAAATAGATTATTAGCGATGAAAATTTTGTATCGCTAATAATCTATTTTATTGTAGTGTTAGGATGGAGGATTTGTTGGTCCAACTCGGGTTAGATCTGATCTTAAAGGAAAGGTCAGAGGATATAATAAATAGGCAGTGAAGTTTTTTGGAAAAGAGAATATTTTCGATGATTAGGAGATATTTTGGCAGACTCAGTTTTATATGACGTGTTAGAGGAAAGATCACCCAAAGAATTGTGGTCGAGGTTGCACAATATGTATATGAGAAAGAACATACGTAATAAGTTGATGCTGAAGAAGAAATTGTATAGTCTTCGGATGTATGAAGGCGGAGATATTGTGAGTCATATTCAATGGTTCGACTAAATGAGTATGAATTTACTGAATCTTAAGGTGAAGATGGAAGAAGAGGACAAGAGCTTGCTCTTGCTATGCTCGCTATCCAATAGTTTTGATCCATTAGTGACAACCCTACTGTATGGTAAGGAGATGTTGTATTATGAAGATATAGTCTCAGTTCTCAGGTCCAATGAGTAGAAAGAATGAATGACAAAGGAGAGTATTTCTTAGAAGGGCCTCATTGTTAGGGATGTCTGGCAGGGACACCACCTCTATAGGACTTTTTCGATACCACACGTCATAGTAGGAAGAAAGAAAACATAAAACAGAAATACAATCAAATACGTGGATCAGTCAAAAGGTTCGCCTCCACAGGGTATGCAAGTTTCACTATGAAAAAAAATTATAAGAGAAGATCACACCCTCAACCCTCGTACACCCAATCTCTCTCTTTCAAGAAGCTCTCTCTCACAAAAACTCTCTCTAGGATGACCTTCTAAACCCCTAAAGTGATCGTTGTCTGCTACCTGACAATCTACCTGAAGCACCCCTGCTCCTGCTCTCTGTCGGCGCCTCTTCAGGGCCTATTGCTGCTGCCTGCCGAACTACTTCTCTCGACTGTGCTCGGGTCTTTATCGATCACCATGCCATAGCTCTTCTTAAAGACCTCAAATCATTTCTGCACAAGTGTTCCAAAATGAATCCAATGTGAATTTCATCTTCTATCAGAACTCCAGGACCCTTTGAGCCATTTGATTACTATCGCAAACTCCCACAACTACTAGATCGCACACATGCATGAAAATGAAAGCGAAACAGAGCATGGACTGTGGTAGACCATGAGAAACGGGCCTCAAAACAGCCCAGATCCATGGTAGACTGTGTGAAATTGGGTGGGAAATGCTTGGTCAATCCATAATGGTCTCCATGGACCATCGGTCCATGCATCGTGTGTGGACTTCGTGAGAAATTCATGCGGGCTATGCTGCATGGACTCGATAAGAAATCCACGTGGGCTGTGCTTGGGCTGCCTGCATGGGCCAGGGCCGCACCCATGCTTGCGCCTGCCTGGGCCTGGGCCATGCACCGTGCATGCCTGCATGTCTGTGCGTTGGGCTACGCGCTAGCGACTGGCCCATGCACTGCCATCGGCCCCGTCGGCCTCCGTTGCTTTGTGGGCTATGCTAGTTTCTCTCGCACGTAACTTCACCGTCTAGACTCTGTTTGGATTGATTTTGGGCTCGTTGGACTCCATTCATCATCACGGACCTTGCTATAGGCTCAGTATGAATCGAATCTTAACAATCTCTATCTTGACTTGATATTCGGCCTCCTCCTAACTATGAGAGCTTCTAGATCTCCTCGCCCCCATACCTTGGGACAATCACCTGCTGATCATAGATGGATAAATATGGGAGTCGAGCCAGATTGCTCGATCCCATCTCCTTCGTATGCTATGCTCCTCCTAACCTAAGACCTACTTGGGATATTTTTCTATGGTAATAGGATTCTCATCCTGCGATATCGTCTCTTATCCTCTTGAGTCCCACATCTCATGCTCGACCCCCTCCTCCTGGAGCTCCACCTCACTTTGGACTCCTCCTGACTTTTGAAGCTTTACCTTACATTGGGTCCCCACCAAATAACAATGTCCTCTTATCCTCTTCTTTTTCTCTAGAATAAACCTATCACCGTGCATGACCTTCAGGATTCCTCCACCAGCTACTATCCTGTAGCCTCTCGAATCTAGTCTGCTCAATGAAATAAGATTTCATTTGAAATTGGGTATGTATCAGACCTCCTCCCAATCTTCTTACTACACCATCATGTGTCTTCTAGCTGACCATCCTGATGTCTCTGATCATATAGCTCGATCCATCCGATAGATAAACAGTACCCTCACTGCTCTCTAGGGAGTCAAACTGCTCCTCTCTGCAATATACATGATAGGTGCATGCAGAATCTAAAATTCACTGTAGGAAAGAAATAGATATCTCATCAGATATCTTCAGGATATCATCCTCTGTCTCACTACTAACCGTCGCTATAGTAGCCCTCATCCGATTCCTGAGTTGAGAGCAATCTCTGACTAGATGCTCCAACTCATCACACTGATAATATCTGATCTTAGTCAAATCTCTCATCTTGGACTTCGACTACCCTCATTGTAACCTCTTAGTGCTCCATCTGTCACCTTCTGCTCCTCCAAAAATCATCAAAGCTGAGCTGCCACCATCTGAGCTCGAACCTAGGTTCTTCCTCTTGAGAACCTTATTTTGGAGAATCACCATGGTGATCTCATCCATCTTGATAGTGTTCTTTTTCACTAAAAGAGCAGTCATCAAGGACTCATACGAAGGGGAAGTGATGCTAGGAAGACCAGCATCCTGATCTTCTCCTTAATTTTTTCGCCAACACTGAGGAGGTTGGTGAGGATCTTCTAGAAGTGACTGAGATGCTCTTGCATGCTCTATCCTTTAGTCATCCGTAGCTGATAAAACTGCCTCCAGAGGAAGAGAATATTGATAAGAGACTTTGCCATGTATAACTCTTCGAGCTTCGACCACAACACCATTAAAAAAGACTCGCCAAGTACATAGATCACCACCTCATTCTTTAGGTACAAGCAGATCATATTCATCACCTGCATCTAGAGCCACCTTCAATCCTGCACCTCCATAGTAGTTGGCTTCTCCTCGCACAAGAGAGTATTGATCGACCCTTGCTAGATGAGCACGTCCTTCATCTTTGCTTGCCACAAGATGAAACTGCTCTTTTCATCAAATCTGTTGACTCTACTTTGATTGAACCTATTTTTTCTATCTTCAATTTTGTTCACCACCATTGCAACCTGCATTCTGGTACCATCTCATTCTGATACCACTTGTTGGGGATGTCTAACCAGGATACCACCTCCATAGAATCTTTTCGATACCATGCATCGCAGCAGAAAAAAAGAAGAAATAAAATAGAAACACAATCAAATACATGAATCAGCTAAAAAGCTCACCTCCATGAGGCATGCAAGCTTCATTATAAAAAAAAAATTACAAGAGGAGATCATATCCTCAATCTTTGTAAACTCAATCTCTCTCTCAAGAAGCTCTCTTTCATAAAAGCTCTCTTTTTAGAAAGATCTCCTGAACCCCTGAGTGATCACTGTCTATTGCCTGACTGTCTATCTAAAGCACCCTTGCTCCTGTTCTCTGTTGGCACCTCTTCAGGGCTTGCTGCTGTTGGCTGCCGATCTACTTCTCTCAGCTATGCTCAGGTCTCTACCAATCACTATGCTATAACTCTTCTTAAAGACCTCAGATCGTTTCTGCACAGGAGTTCTAAAATGAGTCCAACATGAATTTCATCTCCTATCAGAACTCTAGGACCCTTTGAGCCATCTGATCACCACTGCAAACTCCCACAGCCACTGGATCATGCATCCGCATGAAAATCTGAGCGAAATAGAGCATGGACCATGGTAGACTGTGAGAAATGGGCCTGGAAATGGCCCCAATCCTAGTATACCATGCAAAATTGGATGGAAAATGCCCGATCAGTCCATAATGGTCTCCATGGACTGTCGGTTCACTCACCGTGCGTGGACTGCGTGAAAAATCTATGCGGGCCGTGCCTACGTGTGCCTGCCTGGGCCTGGGCTGCACCTGTGTGCACACCCACCTGGGCCTGGGCCATGCATCGTGTGTGCCCACACGTCCATGCAATGGGCCATGCGCTCACAGCCGGCTCGCATGCCACCATCGACCATCGCCGACCTCCGTTGCTCTATGGGTCGTGCTAGTTTCTCTCGCACGTAACTTTACCATCTAGACTCTGTTTGGACTGATCTTGGGCTTGTTGGACTCCATTCGTCATCACAAATCTCGCTATAGGCTTAGTGTGGATTGAATCTTGAGGTATCAAATTTTAACACTCATCATAGAGTAGAGGCCTAAGAGAGAAAAGGATAGGAAGGAGCACATGGGGTGGTACAAGTCCCAGAAAAGTAGTAAGGTGGCAAGGTGCTTCAAGTGCATTGAAGCAGGATACTTTAAGCGAGATTGTTCGCTTTGGAAGTAGTGTAAGGGAGAAAGGAAAGAGACTAATTCTTTGATTGTCGTTGCTGATTCAGAGGAGGAGGATTTTCTCTTAATGGTTTTGAAAGGATCTACAGTGTGTGGAGGATCCGAAACAGCAACAGCAGTGGTGGAGGAGCAGCAGGAGGTCCAATAGGGCAACGTTGGGCAACTGGCCTCATTTTTGGATTTGCCTTTTGTAGGTGCACCATCCAGAGGTGCCTCCACATGTGGAGGGAGGTTTAGCATAAGTTCAGAGCTGATGGGTACAAGAAAAGGAGAAAAATTCCAGTACTAGTGGCGATATCGCACTGTACAAATTGATGCAGAATGTGTGGCATGCAGAAAGAAATGGCTTTGAGGAGATGGTGTCATATGAATTGGTTCTAGCAGGAGGAGATCTTAAAACCTATGAGGAGGTTGAGGCAAGCCAAAAAGAAGATAGGTAAATCTAGGGCATGCCAGAAGAGCTAGTCTCTCTAGGAGAACCTGAAGCAGCGGTTGGTGCAGTTGTCTAGCAGAAGAAAGCTTACAGGACATAAGTGGGTACCTAAATGCATGGAAGGACCTTCAACCCAAGGGGAGGTGGACGTCTCAGAAGCCTCCAAGAGAGCTCCAAGGCTGAAGGGTTTGGTATTGACGATGGGATTTACACAAGGTGCTGTCAAGATGCACGGCGACATCAGGTTGGTGCAGTGGACTGCATGAAGTTTGTCAAGACTTTGGAGCACTAAGGTGGAGATTGTAGACTCAGATGTAGTGCTTTCAAGCCTTAGGAGGTCAGGTGAGGAGCTATGATATTGGCTCCATGAGTTTAGGATCGATTTGGGTCTTAGGACTAGGACCAATTTGATCCTAGGGTGGAGGTTCAGCCCTCCATGGTCTTGAGGTCCAGGAATTGGAGTCTTGATGGTATTGAGGCCCAATAGATTTGGATCTTGAGTGGGCTAATCTATATTTGGGTTAGGTTTGGATCTAAAAGGATGAGAGCATATCAAGTCATGGGTGTACATGGGCTTGGATTGAGTACAATCACATTGGGTTAGCCATGAGAGTTTTTGGGCTAAGATTTGATCTATTTATATAGATATATATATATATATACATATATATATATACATGTAATTTGATCAAATGATAGTAGAATGAAAAGAACCTTTTTCCCTAACTCTCTTCTCTCTCTCTCTACTTCTTCATGCCGCCAAAGGCAAGAAACACTAGGGTTTCTTGCCACCCCATCCAAATAAGGAAAGAATCAAGGGAAGGCGCTAGGGTTTCTAGCGCCTCCATCTCCTAGCCTCCAAGGCTTTTGTGCCCAAGCTCTTGACTGTCCAAATGGGGGGTCTCCACATCCCTTTCCTTACTGTGGTGGCTGCTTTTTAGATCCAAGGAAGGGGCACCACCCATCAAAGGAAGAAGAAACCAAGGAGGCGCACAAGGAAAACCCTAGAGGTGCTAGGGTTTGTAGTTGCCTATCATATTTGGCCTTATCCTTCTTACCGCCCCCTTTGTTGGATATTTATGGTTGGTTCCAGGTCTCCACACCTCCAAGAAAGTTATCCAATAGATGCAGGCTCTTAAGAATAACCTAGTAGACATCCAAAGTTACAACCTCATAGGTTACTTCATCAATACACCTCTCAGTGATGCCAAACTTGAAGATACATTGCTTGGTGATCTTCAACTCAACATCCTTCTGAATCTGACCAAGAGGGTAACTATAAGAATAAGGATGAGGCTTGGTCGGCAACTTCAGCTTCTGAACTAAATTTTCAAAAATAAGATTCTTTGACTTTCAGGATCTACAATAGCCTCGATGATGCTCTACTTTACTTGGATGTTCCAAAAAAATGAGTTCCTTACCTGCCTCTAAATCTACCTCAGTTGTTGTTTTGGGGTTTCCTGCCATCAAGCTCAATTTAATTTGGATGCTTTCATGGAGATCTCCAATATACTTCATAAAAACTACATAATCATCGATGAAGATTTCGAGAGAGATTGCTTGTTTGTGAAACTCCGTAGTATAGCTCTAGACAGATTGATCATACCTTTGCTGCAGGTAATGTCATTTAATCCACTAATCTTTTTAATGGATGATTGAATAAAATTATTTTCTGATTAAGCCCTTGAATTTGCTCCACATCAAATTACAATTATCATTGTTTCCTATGTATGAATTCCACTAGATGAAAGTATGGTTAGAAAGCTCAAGACAAGTAAAAACTATCTCCTGGATACTAAAGTATCCATAAATAGTAAAGTAGATCTCTAATTGGTGTAGCTAATTATCTTACCTTTTTGCATCAATAATTCCATCACATACAGAGATCTTGGTTTAAGCTTCATCTTTAAATAGTTGATGAGAGAATATTTTTGTAACTCTAGGTTGCTCATCCTCCTAGATGGAGGATCATTATCTCCAAACATTAGAGATAACTTCATAATAGGAGTTGTTGGCATTTGTGCTTATGCTGAAGGTACCATCAATCTGGAAATAGTTTTGGTGAATTGGATAATCTTCTCCATTAGTTATGTGAGATGTCCCTTCATTTCATCATCCATCAAGGAAGAACTAGCAGTCATATTTGTCTTTGTCCTTCGATGTACTTGAAGTATGAATACCTCTTCTCCTGATTACTTGTGTTGTCCATGCATCTGGACCATATACTAAACGTCTCTCCATATATGTAGAGGATCAATGCTTTAATCTCAACTTAATTTGATCGGAGAGAAAGAAGATTTCCTTTAATCCACTCCCCACTTTCTCTCTCTATAAGTTTCATTTTCTTTCTCTACTTTCTCTCTCTAAATTTTTTTCTCCTTAGATCATTTCTCTCTCTTGATAAATTTTTCTCTCTAGAAGTCATCTCTCTAAGATTAGCTAGTGAAGGGATTTATTTGAATGATTTTGATCCGATTCAAGCAAAGAGAGTCCTAATCTCCTGTCGTCGGGCATTGTACCGATAACCACCTTGGTCAGATCGGGATACCATTGGATTTGATTGTCTGTGATTTTTTATTGAACCATCTATATGCTAATTCAACCATGATTTGATGAAATCATCTGAATCGAATCGATCGGGTTGCTAGGTAGTGTCGCAAGATTTGCCTTGTTCCATTTTGTTAATTTTTCTCTACTTTGATATTTCTTCTCAATGTGATGTATGAACTGATCAATGAATTCAACTTGTTGCTTTGAATCTAAGTTGATTTTGTTAGTCAGACAATATGCGCTCACTATCCAAGTCTTTATTGAGGATTGTGAGATCTAATCTTTGTTAATCTCTTTTAAATAATTATATTTTAAGTGATCCTGATTAGTTAAAGCTATTTGATCAAATTATTCTCTGACTATGGCCATTGCATAGTGCACTAACTCAAGTTCAACTCTTTTTGTATAAAGATATATTTCAAATTTTTATGATCCATGAAAACCTCATAGTGTATACCATATAAATAATGCCTCCATATTTTTAGAGAAAAAATCATAGCTGCCAACTCTAAATCATGTGTAGGGTAGTTTAACTCATATGACTTTAACTGTCTAGAGGCATAGGCTATCACTTTTCCATTCTATATTAGAATACAACCAAAATCCTTACAAAATACGTCACTGTAGATAGTAAAACCTTCTATCTCATAGATTGTCTCTTTAAACTCTCATGAAAAATCAAGATACATGTGCAAGACCATTAACACACAAACTCGAGATGGAGAATTCTATACTATGTGTATGATAGTTAATTGAAATCTAGATCAAAGGAATGTTGGTCAAGACTTAGTTTACTCCAATGCCTTCAAATAAAAACTATTCATACTGAGTGAGATTAAGTCTTATAAAGACACCTTACTCATTATATAATATAGCATCCAGCAATCTATATTTTTAATTCATATTTTAGTTTATTGTTTTAGAAAATTTTTAGTTTATGGGGGATTGTTGGAGGGAATCTTAAATGAAAAACTCAAAATTTTCCTCAAATTCAAAGCTTCCTTCAAATATTTTTACTTTTTACAACCCATTTTAAGATTCTTTAGTCCTATATTGGAAAAGGATGAATCTTTAAGTCGTATATATGTGAAGGGCTTGTTTAAAGCCCCTTAGGGCATTAATATGGTTGAAGAAAAATTCTTTAATACATACGCGAAACCGATCAACTTGGACTAGACTAAATCAGGCAGGATGTGGGTGCAGGTGCGGGTGTGGTTTAAACACCCTACAAATCCAAAAAATATTTTTATTCTTATTTTACCTTTTACTGCCTTTAATGTCTTATTCCATTTTTGAATGTTGGGTTACATTACTATTTCTAAACATTGGGCTCCTAATTAAATCCTTAATGGGTGAACATTAGGCCTCTAATTATAGGTTTAATGGGTCCAAATGGTCAGATTATAATAGCTATAAAAAGGCCATCCTAAGACCTAATCTATAATGCCCTAAAAAAATATTTTCTTCTCCTCTCCAAAGTTCTTTCCTCTGCTTTAGTTTTGTAATCTTCATCTATTCCTAATCATTTACTAGGTGCTGAAAGAATCTCCATCAATTTTTTCCATGATTATGTCTATAGGTGGAGAATCCCGATTGTATTTTAGGATAGATTTCTCAAATTATTCTGCATGAAAGAAGGAAATATGCCTTAGGACAGTATCCAATATACTTTTGGATTTGATAATTTTATTCTTATTTTTTATTTTTATGATCTTCAGTACTTCTTCAATAATTCTGCAATTGTGAATTTTCTTAATCTACATCTAAAATTTTAAGCATTGTTGTAACAATAGATACATACCTCCTAATATAAAAGACTCACAAATTTCACTGCAGAGGTTTTAAGTGTTGGAATTTATCTGATTGGACCCATCCAAATGCGTCCAACTAACACATTAAGATTTGTTTTGCTTATTTTAATTTGATCTGTTCTGATTCAAGATAAGCCTCCAATACGATGATAGGATATATTTGTGGTGGTTGCGATAAAGTTAAACTCTATATAATTGAAGTATAGATAACGTCCATCTTAATCTTTATAACTGACTTTGATACTGTCTCTAATGGGTGAGGTATGTTATAAAATGATGTCCTGCCATCGAGAGCACTCAAAGTTGGGTTTATAATATCAAGATACTGCTTGTGGGCAACAAGGAATACATCCGGATCCTCTCCTGATTGCGGCCAGGCTAGCTCCAGAGATCATGACAGCATCGATCTTTCATTTTCATGTAAATTTTAATATTCTGAAATTTAGACAATCCTAGTCGAAGCTAAGTTGCATAACACACACAAGCAAGATGCATGCCATAATTGTTGTCCGTATGATGTAATTCATTTTGTCGCTGAGTGTGATGCAGATCACTAGTTTCATAAACCATTGGTTTTTCTCGGGATAAAATGAAGTCAATTAAAAAGGAAATTGAGTAAACTTTAACAGGAGAGGCGTGAGTAATATGCAGATGAGAACACAACATCTCTTAGGACTATTGCTTTATTTTGCAAAAGCTGAATGTGTATTTTTTTTTCTCAGCAACTACAATCATGTCCATTATAACTCTTCGATCTCATTGCAATCATAAGAAGATAGAAAAAGGACACATCATGTGTATTGCTTTAGCCCTTATTTCATTAAGGACATGGATTCAAAATTTAATGGCGAATCAATCTATTTGTTGACTCCTTTTTGCGGTCACTTTAAGAAAATAGGACAAAAATCTTAATGCTCAAGCTTATTCAGGAAAAGCTTTTGGTTGATGGCCTTGATGTTTCTTTTAGTTGACCATGAAAAGAGAAATATTGAAGATTTATTTTCTAAATACCATTGGTCGTTGATGAAATTTTCCTGAAATCCTCTTTGTTGTTTTCCAAATCATACTGACATCTTGCTGCTGATTAAGGGTGCCAAAGGATGAAGACTGAGATCACATTCGAATATAATTATCTTGAGGATGAGCTTGTCATGTAGGTATGGTAGATCACATTATATTGACAATTTAATCTCATGTTTCAGTACGTCATAATCAAAGGCTCATAATTTTCTTTGCTGATCACATTTGAAAACTAATTTTTAGATACTCAATTATAAGACATCTGTTTTTGCAGCTTATAGACTCTCATTCTTATCTGTTCTTTTTTAACTATTGTGATGCTTCAGATACAACTTTGACCCCATTCTTTTAACCCCCCTTTGAAGAAATCAGGAGCAGGATTTGTTTTGCCTATGACCTGTTTGACCTGTTAGGTTTTTGCTGCTCTGAAACCAAATCTAGAGTGAAGCACAGATCTGAATGCAAGAATTTGTTTCTGCAGAGGTGAATCTGCTATAAGTTCAGGAACATGTAACGATGAATGAAATTGATATATTATTTAGGAAAAGCTTATCTCATGTTAATCCAAAGCTGATTGTATGTTAAATATTCAGAATGAAAAAAAAGGTTAGCAGCTAACGAAATCCTCCTTCAAAAAAGTTCATGAAACAAAGAAAACAATGAACTCCAATATATATTTGCATAACGGACTATGGATCATAGAGATTTGAGATGCCAGCTATGTTTGGCTTGCTAATATGATGAGCAACAGTCATCTACTGCTAAAACAGGCAACGTTACACCCATCCAAATATATATGCACAATTTTTTATATTACAAAATATGCATCATAGGGGATCCGCAATCAACATATACACACATCCTAGGCCACCCTACTTACATGATGGTACTGGCGGCTGAGAACTCGACCTCAATGGTACCGTGACTTTGTTCCCAATGCAAAATTTTTTAATCTGGTGGCATATGTCCTAGTGCAGATTCTCCTAGAAGGAAGTCTGTAGTTCTCGGGCTTCAAAATGTAAATCGCGTGCATAGTTTTTCTAGCTTATGAGACCATGCAAGCACACACGTGATATTTATATTAGGACCCATAAACTCCCCTTTCATTTATTTGATAGGAAATACAAAAACACAAACCTCGAGGTGCTATATATATATATATATATATATATATACGCGCGCGCGCGCGCGCGCGCACACACATCACAATACAACGGCAACCATGCTTCAACACAGCAGGGTGGGCCGGCTATAAAGCATCGTTTTCGAGCTTCACCAAACGAGCAAGCGAGAGAAAAGGGATACACAGGGAGGGCCATGTCACTCTCCTATCACACTACCCGAGCGATAACATCCTCCTCCACATCCGCAGCTTCTGCCTCGGCCATCTCCACAGTTCCTTCCATGGCCTCCTCCACGGCCACTTCAACAAGCTCCCCCATGGCACCTCTCACAGCCTCCATCGCTTCCTCACGGACGCAACGGTATGGCCGCTGCCCTGGCAGGTTGCCACGTGGGTTGTAGCTGCACATGATGAAGTAGTTACCGTTGTTGCATCTCATGCGTGCGCAACCGAGCTGCGTCGATGTGCTCCACACCACCTGCGTGTAGTGCGAGCATGTCCTCCCTGCAGCACAAGTGTTGGATGGGCAGCGGTAATACTGCTTCTCACTCACCCATGAGGCCACCGCAGCGGAGGGAGTGTCCCTGCCGCGGGTGCCGATGTAAATGTTCCAGCCATAGGGGCCGGGTGGGGGAATAGGCCTGCAGTCCCGAACACGCTGGGAGGCGTACCTCTGGGCGAAGTTTGCTAGATTCTGGTTCCAACTCATGCGGGGCAGGCCCAGCGCCGCTCGGGCGGCGTTGTGGGGGCCGAGGTACTCATTCTGGGCTTGGGCAAGATGGATGGTGGAAAGGCAAATGGCGCTCACGATAGCAAGAGAAAATGCAACCTTTGAGAACCCCATTCTCGTTGGTTTAACAGAGGAAGAGTGTGTGATGGGTGAGATGGCTAGGGTTGTTGGTGATATTTATAGATACAGATGGGGTGGCCAGTGGAGGGCATCTTGCCCTTTATTCGCGGCCAACTCTGCAAGGTTAGGTACTCTTTCATCACTGCCTGTTATTCTATATAGCCATCACATTCTATCCTCCAATAAACTAAACATGGTTGTATAGGGTTATGATTCTTTAAGTAAGGGTTGTTTTGGAGGTGTTGTGTAGAGATTTAGGTAGGTCATCGCCTTAAAGATGTGAAAACTTGTGTTTAACAAAGCAAAGGAAAGTCATGCTGCTTCCTTTGCGGGCTCTGGCATCGCTGCTGGCATACTTTGTTCTAACCTAACAGCTGAGCTGTCTATCATCTATTTTGCTTTCTTGGTTTGAGCAATCATAGCAACCAATTTTGGGTTGCAACCATCACTTAAGATCAAGCTATTACGATATTTATTTTCATTTTTTCTTAGAAGTCCATTACAACCTATTGGCTTACAACCTGATGGGAGGACAACTAATTTCCATGTGTTATTACCCATACTAGAATAAATTTCTTTATTAATTAATAGCTTATTTTTGGGGAACATAAAGAAATTTGATCCAAGGATTTTTGCCTTTCTAACTCTTTTAGCTATTCTTGTATAGGCTAAAGATTTCTTTCTCTGTCATTCTCTAATTGTTCCTTTTTGTGTGGAAGATGATTTTATTCTGAAATATATACTTTACATTTAGGAATTGAATTAAACCTATTTTCATAAAATATGATATCTCTCGCTCAGTTATAGTATTGATTGCTATTGAGTCATTAGGTTTTATTATTATGAACCAATATATCTTACAATTTTGTGCATATTCTAAGAATATGCATTCAATTCCTCTTTCCTCTAGCTTTGTCTTTTCGGATGTAAAAATCCTTACAATACCTCTACATCCCGAGTAGTATAGATCAGGCATTCTCTTCCTCGAAAGTTCATAAAAGATTTTATTACTTCTTTTATTAGGAACTATGTTTAATATATGACCAGCTCAAATAGAGCTTCACTCCAAAATCTTGTCTTAAACCAAAATTAGAAAGCATTGCCTCAACTATTTCTATGAGCAACTTATTTTTTTCTTCTGTCATGTCATTATAATATAGCACATAAGGTGCAAAAGTTTCATGAATAATTCTAGCTAATTCAAATTAATCAGGATCATAGTATTCACTACTTGTATCAAATCTTAAATATTTAACAAATATCTCACTATGCCTCTCTTGCTATCATTGTTGCCAATTTTGCCACATGACTAATGCCTCTACCATCATTACTACTACCATTATTATCAGTATCATCACTATTTTCATTAGACCATTGTTGCTATAATTGTTACCTCTACATCATCACTAGTACCCTCACCATCATCATTGTCACTATCACTATCACCGCTACTATCATTGCTATTGCGTTGCTTCTACCATATCACCATCATTATCATCACCCTCTCTACTATACCACCATCATCCCTACTATCAATGCCATCACTAACTCCATTACCTCCTTTGCGGGTACCACCATGTGCTCATTATCAATATGTTTATTTTAAAAACAATTGACTATACTAAGTATGCTTATATTTTTATGAATTAAAAAATAGATATAATTTTTATTTTTATTCTAAAAGTAAAATATAAAAATAATTACAATTGACATATTAAGAGCATATATTTATTTTTTTTATAAATATATTCATTATACCATTAATTGTCTTTGCATTGATTTAGGAACTATGATTGACATCAACTTTGAAACTGTAGTCGATGATGACTTCTTTGTCTTGTTCCCTTAATGAACGATTTGCATGCTTCTGACTTCCATTTGGGCAACATATGTGGGAGGCCGTCCCAACTTTCTTTTATTTATAATAGCATGTTTAGATAACTCCCCTTATCAAGTTGGTCTCAGGTTGCTGGCAAGAGAACTAGGATCGGTACAAGAGATTTGTTATATCAAATAATATTTTTTTTGATAGATTATATTAAATTTATTTTAGAATAACATATTTCGGTACACATGCCTGGTAATTCTACGCAAGGTCTGAATAATGACCCTATTATATTACAAATCCCCAAAAAACTGATGTTGATGGCTACAAGAGTTGTAACGACCTACATTGGCCCCATCGTTTTAGATTTTTTAAGTATTAAAATAATATATAGTTATAATAGCATGATAACAAAATATAATATAAGGTATTGAAAATAATAATATTATCATCCAAGTCACTTTTCAATCAATAAACAGTTAATTTCTTTAAAAGTGGTACACATATTATTGGATTAAAAAATAAAAAACTTGAATTTTGATTATCTAAAAAAATAATATAAAAACTTGACTGTTACAAGATGGCCAGCATTTGCGCCATATTATATGTTTTAGATTTGTTTTAATGTTAAAATAGTATAGTTATAGTAACATTATAGCAAAATATAATATAGGGTATAAAACAATAATCATGTTATTATCCATATCACTTTTAAATATTCAACAATTTAAAGGTTATTTTCTTTACAAGTGATACATGTATTTTTGGATAAAAAAGTGAGTAAAAGAATTTGAATTTTGATTATTTAGGAAAACAATATAAAAGCTAATTATGTTGACTGTTACAACAGTTGAAACAGCCAGCATTTGCCCTATTTTTTAGATTTTTTTTAATACTAAAATAAGATAGCGATAATAACATTATAACAAAAATCAAAATAAGGTATTGAAAAAATAATAATGTTATGATCCAAGTCACATTTCGTCTAATAAAACAGTTATTTTCTTTTCAAATGGTACGTACATTTTTGGACTAAAAAATGGGTACAAAAACTTGAATTTTGATAATTTAGAAAAACAATATAAATGCCAAATTATTGTTGTTTTTCTCATTATGTTCTAGCTCTTATAATGTATTAGCAATTAATCATCGCTGTTATTTTAATATCCATTGCTAAAATATACAAACATGATATATATACCGCTTTGAAAACCATTATAGGGATTGCTACAATATTATGGCCTCCAATAATTGTGTAGATCTTAGAGCACCCTTTATTCATTTTAATATATTGCTATTATTTTAATATCATGCCCTTTATTTGTGGCAAATTTTGCTAGGTTAGGTAGTCTTCCATTACCAATGGTTAATCTATATGAACTTAACATTCTATATATGCTCTAATAAACTAAACGTGATATGATTTTTTAGGATAAGGATTGTTGGAAGTATTGTATCGAGATTTACTCAGGTCGTCTCCTTGAAGACGTGAAAAATTGTGTTCCCAGAAAGGGAAGAAAAAGAGGTTTGCAAAGATGAAATAAAGAAGAATAGAGGCTTGGAAAGATAAATGGCAAGGATAGACGGACAAACAGAGCATCTCATTTCATCGGAAAACGGGAATGCTCCCGTCTTGTACTGTTCAAAACCTTGGGCTGGGGGATCGTGGCAACCTACTTTGGGTTACAACCATTACTCAAGAACAATACGTAAAGGCCCAAAGTTGCTTCCTTCATAAAGAATAACTGGACATCTATTTTTGGCTCCACACGTATGGTAGTTCTTCATACAGCAGACCTTTTGTCGCTTTTATCGCAAGTGGGTTTCAAGCCCCAGTTTGTAGGATAAGGGAAAGGGATTCTACAAGCCACACTGTAGGTCTCATGTTTAATTAAACCCTCAGTAGACTTCATTTAAACATGAAATTTGAATGCACATATAATTATTTGTTTCAGCCTTCAGCATGGCTGAAACTGCCGTTAAATTACTCTTAGAATTTAAATCTATATTATTTGAGCTATGCAAGCAAAAGCCTCCATTAATTAAATTCAAATAAGTCTGTTTGTCTGTTTGTTTTTATTTTGTTAACTTAATGTTTACACTTCTTAATTTGCTTGCTAGAGCTTCTGGAGAATGTCTTGCATTGCGTTTGACTTGGATTTGAGACTCCATGCTAAGGTCACCTTGTTATACATTGTACCATTTCCATAGTTTGTTTTAGGATTCCCAAGACTCGTCTCTCGTGAACTATCTGCTCGAGGCTGATTCACGTAAATTTTGTGTTCTCTATCTTCCAAGTTTAATCCAAGTTTGTTTTACCATCTTCTCTTCGCAAAAGAACCCTAGTTTCTGATATGTAAGAGCAGTTTTCTTATTTTCCCTTCTCCTGCACGTATCAAGGACTAATTAACACTGTAAGTGGGCTATCAAATCCAAACAAACGTGATGCCACGCACTGGTGTGAACGGGTCTAACATACAAGCAATGTAGTCTTTTACTAACTAGATATATTAATTCATAGCCCAGTAGCTGATGTATAAGCTCATCTTATCCATTTTTCATAGACTCCGTTGGTTGACTTACATATCCAATTGGCCTGCATATTGGTTAATTTAACCAGACTTCATTGTCTACAAGACTTTATTCAAGTGACGCAAATTGTACAGCATCAAAAGTTTGACTAACTCAAAGTCCCACATGTACAGCTCGAGGCTTGCGTATAGGTTAATTTCCTCCTTGCAAATGTCACCAAACCGCTGAGAGCGAACCACTTGGTCATATATTTCTCCTAATCTGCTTTGTTGTTTTAATATTTCAAATGGCTGAATTTTTTTATGGCTTTTACTTCCTTTCACAAAATGAAAGCATTTTTATATTTCGCAAGGGAAAAAAAAAAATAGGGACCAACAAGTTGATCGCTGGGAGAGAAGAATTATCCACCGTCTCCTTGCATTGACCGGGGCACCAAGCAGACATTGTCATAAAATACTAGTTAATTTAAGGGGTTCTACCGCGGTGCCACGTACGGAGATTCTCTTGCTGCAAAATATATATATTAAATATATAGAGCTCGATTTGGAAAATAGCAACCCAACGTCTTTCAATCCTCAGTCTTGTACTAGAATTAATACTAAACTATGAGTGCTCTGCTTGCATTATGCGGTGACTGAAAGAGGGAAGCTCAACGGGCATAACCCAGAATAAACCTTGATTCTAAATCTTGACATTGAAAGGGTCGCCACAGCACCTCATACATATCCTCTCTACCTTTTCTTTATTTTTTTTTTTTTAATTTTACGTCTGCGTCCATTAATTATACCTTATAACCGTTGGCTTTTTTATTAGTTCGCACTAAGGCAGACTTTCCGAATTTGCACCGTTTGACAATCCCTTCACCTTCCATCCATAATTGTTTCAGATTTTTTTTTAAAATAATATATTTTTAATAAAATATTTTGAAAATATCATGATTTATAAATTATTTTTAAAATTACTATAGGAAAGATGCCTCATATAAATTTGTGGGTTCAACCCATAAATTCTAAACAGACATGGATAAATTTATGGGTTGAACCCACAAATTCTCAGTCCATGTGGTTCTTTGCACAAATTTTAATATTTGAATTCATGGGTTGGAGCCACGAATTAATTTGAATGGATTTGTGGGTTCAACCCATGAATTCAAAAATTCGTGGGTTCGACCCATGAATCGTCAATAATTTTTTTTTTAAATTTGAATAAAATTCGTGGGTTGAACCCACGGATTCTTGTATTCGCGAGTTTAACCCACGATTTCTCTTTAAAATTATCATTAGATAAATTCATGGGTTCAACTCACGAATTCGAGAAATCATGGGTCCAACTCATAAATTCATTGTCTTTAAATTCAACCCCAGCCCTTCCTAGTCCTCATTGAGAGTTTTTCAGAAATTTTCTTGTATTGGTGCATTTAGTCTACAAATTCTGATCTCCAACCTTAAAATCGATTATCACTTCAAAAAAAGATAGAGTTTTGTCGAAAGGAAAGAGAGCTCGAATGGAGAAAGGAAAGCAACCATCTCGTAGGTATGAAAAGTCTTTTTTTCTAAATAGTGAGTGTAGTGAAAATTTTCAATCAAATTTTTCTAAAAGAAAAGTTGTAGGAGGTAGAATAGTCGATTTAAATAGTTTTTAATAATTTTTATATTAAATTTTTGTTTGAAAGGATGGGTTGGCTATCTATGATTACGCTCAACAAGCCAACGTATCCTACTCTTGTTCACTATTTTTATAGTAATTTTAGTTTTAATAGTAAGTCTTGTTCTATTTCATCGTATGTTAAAGGACAAGTGATTGAATTTGACTGTGAAGTTTTAGATCAAATTTTAGATATTCCATCAGATGATGATAGATTTTTCAGTAGTAGTATTGTTTGGAATCATCCAGTATTAGACTATGCTTCCTATGTTAGAACTCTTTTTGAGAACAATATAAGTGCGATCGTTAAACTTGATGCAAATCTATTACCACTTAAAATTAGGTTAATCCATCATATTTTTACATTTAATTTTTTGTCCAAAGGAGGTCATAGAGAACACGTATCATATTTAAATGTTTATCTCCTCAGAATGGTTCTTTCAGGTGATAGGGTTAATTTGCCCTATTTAATAATATTTTATATGCATAAATATTTTCAAAGCTCAAAAACTATCTTACCATATGGAGCTATTCTGACTGCTATATTTGAGGTATTTGATGTCCACATCATGGCTGATGATAAAGTTATCAAGGTTAAACATAGTGATATTTACAATCATGCATCTCTAAGGTATATGGGGTATACATTTCATGATGGGTATAGATGCGTACGTCTATAGTAGATAAAGAAGAACATAATGGTGAAGGAGGTGGTCAACCTACTGATAGAGAGTAGTTTACATATGCTACACAGTTCGATCAGCAGTCATCCGATCAGCATACATCATCTACTCGCATAGATGCATTGGAGATATATGTTAGCGAGAGATTTGCACATATGGATGCTCGACTGGATGAGGGATTTGCACAGATGGGTGTCCGATTGAATGAGAGATTTGGATGATTTGATCAGTTCATACAGCATTTTTATCAACAATTTCCTCTACCACTACAAGACCTTGCTTCGGATGATTAAACTTCAGTAATTGGTTGCAGTATGTGAGGCTTCATCCGAAGATCTGCCATCTTTTTTATTTATTTTTAGATAAATATATTCGATTTAATGTAAGTATATATAGCTTTCTTTTGTTGCTGTCATTTTAGATGAGAAATCTTATATTCTGATCAAAATTATGTAAAATTTAAGATATAATTTTGGCAGCAAAGTGGTTAATCAATAATTAGTGTCCAAGAACATCCTAAACCAAAAATACATTAGTATCCAATCAATAATTATAAAAAATTGAGTAAAAGAATTTATAATTTGAAAATATATTGAAAATCGATAAGGGCGGTCGACCACCTGAGGAAATCGGTCGATCAAGGCCTATCGAACTGATCGATCGAGCCCGAAACCTGAGGCCGATCGACCATTGTGGCACACAAGCCGAAGCCGTGCCATTGCGATCGATCGCTTGAGAATTTCGATCGATCGTCGCCCACCGAGCCCATCGATCGAGCCAGATAGCTCAGGCCGGTCGACTAGGAGCGTAATTCTTTTTGCATGCGATCGACCGCTCGGTGATTTCGATCGATCGCTATACATCGAGCCGATCGATCGAGCCAGGTCGGCCTGTGAGGTTGACCACTATGGCATGCAAAGTGTGCCAAAGCGGTCGATCGCAGGATCTAGCCAGTCGACCACTAGGTCAGTTCAAGTAATTTTTTTTTAATTTTTTTGTTAAATTATTAAGACCATAATTTTTTTGTTAAATTATTAGGACCATAATTTTTTTATTAAATATTTTTTTGCTTGGATAATCTCCTTTGGCATGCCAAAATGTATTAAGTAAAATATGTGTGATACTATAAATCCATAAATCCATACGTCCTACAAACATAAAAAAATATAAAAATATATACATCATGTGCCATAAGGCGATCTTCGCTTCTTCCTTGCAGGTTGCACTCGACGACCCATAGATGGAGCCTCACTCAATCCCTCCTTAGTACGATGCTCGCCCGGACCCTCAGTCGGACCGTCATGCTCCTTGATACAATGCTCACCCAGACCCTTAGTCGGATCCTTATGCGACTCAATGTGATGCTCCATTGGACCCTCACTCGGTTTCTCATACTCGATCGCTGCATACTCAAAATGTGCTGCAGTCTCCTGTATAGACTGAAACTAGGTCATATCATCATACATATACACAAACGAGGGCATATATGAACTGAATGATGGAAGGTTCGGGATTGGAAATAATGATGAGCAATATCGTCTGGTACCTCCTCTATGTAATATAGGTGCTCCTAATGATGAGAGATGCAGGAAAGGTGAAGGAGGTGGACTCTACAGTGCCACGGCCATGATCGTGGATATCGATGGAGATACAAGCATGCTGTCGAACGACATGGAGGTCTGAAGTACAAATATCTTGGATGAGCTATCCGGATGTGGATAACGAGTCTGAATGAGCCACATGATGAATCTTCGCTAAACTGTCACTCTGACACAAACAAAAGATGAGCAGTAGGCAAATAAGTCTGTGTTAATCACAGAAAATAAAAAGTAAAATATGAAACCTTACCAGATAGTCAATCATCACTCCATAGGGTTAAGTATAAATAATATGAATATAGTCATTCCAAGAGATTATCCAAATAATGTAAATCAGTTATGTTTATCTTGCTCAAATTTGAGATGATCAAGATGATGTCGATAACTTAGTAAAACATGGGTGAAAACCTCCATCACCTCAACAGCATCTCTCCACCTGCGTAATAAAATTATAATGGTGCATACAATTATACTTCAAATACAAAAACTTGGAGTTTGAACATTATAATGGTACATACAATTACATACCTCATGACTAGAGGACCAGCTAGTAATGCACCTCCAACTGCCAAATCCATAATAGGATCTATAGGAGGCTGAAGTAATCTACGAGGAGCTATAAATGGAAACCTATCCCAGACCCACACCTGGAGTAAAATCAAAGGTCCCATAATATCATGTGCATCTATCCTACTTGCCCTATAAAGCTCTCTATACAACCATGCTAAGCCCATACTACCCCAGCTGTAGTGTCCTGCAGCCTCAAAATCAACAAGTAGTAGCAAAAATATTATATGCATCATGTTATTTGATTTATCTGTATATAAACATCTCCCTATCAGCTACAGAATATATGCCCTAGCATAATGTTGTATGGCTATAATGTCTGCATCTAGTGGTAGCTCAAAAAATAGTTGTCCCAACCATGCAAGATTCAATCGGCAACCCTTAAGTTTATCAATAGGTGGGACAACACCTAGCAAGTCAAAGCGGACCTGACGTCAGTCCTAATGTGTGATATCTATCACTGAAAGACCATCAACCAATAAACCCAACTGAATGTTGACGTCCTCCAGAGTGATAGTGCACTCACCAGGTGGTAGGTGAAATGTATGGGTTTTTGGATGCCACCGCTCTACGAACACGATAATTAAATGCCAATCTAGCAAGATGAATCCCATGTGGCTAAGCTCATAAAAATTCATCTACTACAAAAGTAGAACTATCCATATATCCAGCGGAGTCGAGCGAGTAATGACTAGCTCTCGCCATCGACATCGAAGAAAGGAATGCTCCTGTAAACATAAAAAGAAGTTAACTCAAATCTTTGAGTCTTGAAATACATGTAATATAAATACATACCTATCCATCCCAAATGATGGAAGACCAATGAGATGTCTGAGCATATAACACCATCTAATCTATCGACCCTTGCTTTATGTGCACAATACTATAGAAGACATTTGTAAAAATAAATTTTTGATTCTAAATCAAATAAATACATATTTGATACTCCATCAAAGAAACACATATTTGAAACAAATCAGAACAAAAGTAGTATCACATTATAACTGATAATAATACAAAGTTTATTTTCTGATAATAATACAAGTCAGAATAAAAAAGATTCATTCTCTGATTCTCGAATATGTCCATCTACTATGTCCAACTTCGCCACAATTTTGGCACGTAGTTTTATTCTCGGCTTTTGTCCAATCTATTTCATTCTTCAGGCTAGAGGATCGTGGCCTTCCCTTTTGTCGCAACCATTCTTTCTATGGTATAATGGTGATGTCCCTTGTTTGTTACGTCCAATAATCTGCATGCGGGATGGATTGAAATTAATGGCTGTAAGTATAATGATACTCCTCTAATGTATAACATCGATCAACATATCGCGAAAAATCAATTGACACATGTGTACAGATAGCCATCACATGAGAATATAGTAAATGATAACACTACCATTTCTGACACATACATATACGCTCAAATAACCATACTATCTATATGCATATTAGCTTATTAGATCGAAAAATAAATTTTATTTATAATATGTAATAATTTAAACGTATTGATTCTACTAAAATCTACCATCACCTGAGTATTGTTGTCTTTATTGTTATACGGCCCAGAAAATGCTGTTTGGACTTGAAATACTCCACTTGCTCTATCAAACTTTGTGACATTATGAGATGTTACTTTTGATTGGTTGGCAATCACATAAGTTGTAGCAAATAGAACAAATCTTTCATTTCTAGTTAATGCTTCATCTGCCTAGGCACATCGACCATCAAAATATGATACAAGTTGAAAAAATATCAGTTGCACTAATGAAGTTACCAACAGAAAGCGTATATTTTCCAGTACACCATTAAAATATTTAGATAAATTAGTGATCATCATTTCAAATCTTCGACCACCATCATGTGCACGAGACCATTTCTCTACGAGAATTTCATTCAACCATTGAATAGCTTTCGAATTCACTTTTTCAATTTTCATCATACATTTATTGAATTTCCTAAGTTATGTTTGCATTCTAATTATTTTCACCAAAGCTCTGAGTCTGGAGTCCCGAAATCGAGTATTGAAGTTACTCGCTATGTGGCGTAAGCAATAAACATGATGTGCATCTAGTGGTTGCCAGCTAAGATGTTTGTTCTGCAAAGCCGACAATATATGTGAATGTCGATCTGAAATAAGACATATACCAGGACGTGATGTAATACAACATCTAAAATAAGCCAAGAACCAACCCCATGTATCGATAGACTCCTTGTCTACTATAGCAAAGACAAGTGAAAATATTTGGCTGTTTCCATCAATAGCTGTTGCAATCATCAGCTTCTCCTGATATTTTTTGTACATAAATGTAGCATCGATACTGATAATTGATCTACAGTGTTTGAAGCCTTCAATTGATGGTGCAACTACCCAAAAAGCACAATCAAATGCAGCCAATGGAGGATAACCGATGGAAGTGCTGATGAACTTCACCCAAGAGCTGGGATTAAATTCTTGTACAACACGTAACCATTTTGACAATAAGTCATAAGATTTATCCCAATCTCCATATGTCAACGCTATTGCTTTTTGCTTTACCTCCCATAACTTTATATAACTGGCTGTATAGTTGAATCTATTTTTAATAATTGCACCGATACCGGTAATAGAAATTATGGGTATTTCTTTTACAACATCCTGAATTTCATTGACAATAAAGTTTGAATCAATACCAAAATGATCCTGAGAAAGCATAGCTGAAACACATGTATGTGGACCGATATACTTTGTGATTTTAAAGTAATCGTATCGCTTAATAGCTCGAAGCATCTAATTACATCCTGACTCTCTATATTTGCATTTTACCACCCAAAGCTTTGGCTCTGACTCGACAACTCTAAATTTGTAATGCCTCTCAATATGATACTATTTTACTACAGTTTGTAATTCCATCTTATCTGCAAAATGAAGTTCTTTTGACAACTCGATACCTCTTTACCAGCTGGTACACTGTGCCTCTAATCTAAAAGGCATTGATACATTAGCTATCGTCCAATCAATTGATCTAAATATAATATTCCAGAAGGAGCTTCAAATACTCCTAAATTTGGGTGCTCTTCCAAAGGTCGGCACTTTATATTAGTAGAAGTACTAGCTTGCTGAGGATAGAAGTCCATCTTATCTCCACTTCGTATATCATCTTCCTCAAATAGCCGATTATCTATGTGCACCATATCATCGATAGATATATAAATTGATGATTGTCTGATAGTGACACCTGCCACATCAAGATCCACTATAGAAAATTGATCCTCTACATATCTGAAATTTTGAGTCCCTGGTACATGGTCAGTGCCCTAAGTTGTTCTAAATGGATCGATCTGTTTAGTGCCCTGAGTTGTTCTAGATGGATCGATCTGTTCAATGCCCTGAGTTGTTCTTATATCCCTATCGGCTACTTCATATTCATCCTGTTCAGCTTCAATAGGCTACATTTCTAGATACAACTCTGCACCTGATAAACATGGGTGTGAACTAACCGTTGAAAAGATTATTTCAATATCTTCATCTTCATTAATCGAAATCGGTTCATAATTTAATAATATCGACTGCATAACTTGTGAATATCTATATATTATTATGAGTCTATTCTTGCTTCTGTCTACATGAAAGACTCTGCATAATTTATTCTCCAACTCTTCAAATTTAATTTCAGATTTAATTCTAATTATTCTTTGAGGATGACCAACGTATTCAATGCCACTTGGTCTATAAACTATAGAACTATTTATATAGCATAAGGCTGTAATATTTTCTTCCATCACTACATATATAACAAATATAGTAATATTAGCATGCTCTACATAAAATCATCATTAAATACAAAATAAAGTAAACTACATGGCTCAAGATCAGCAATTAAAATAAAATCTTCTCATAACAATTCACTTGAACAAATTATGTGATTCAATAATTTTTTATAATATTATAAAATTTTACATACTTAAAAAAAAATTTACAATTATTAACTTTATTTCTTTTTCACTTGTAACAATTAAAAAAAATGGATAATGATATAAAAAAAATTTACCAGAAGAAGGATGATGGGAACACCGATGATTGGATCGGTAAAAGACAGTCAGGCTTGGGATCCAACAGAGGGAGCAGCCGAAGATGGGGAGTAGCCCGTTGACTGGAAGATGATCGGAGAGATGGGCAAGCAGGGGTGTGGGGGAGGGGGTGAGGAGGACCCCACGGTGGGAGAGAAGGGGAGCAATGTGGGGACCGATCGAGGTCGGGGGGTGGTGGTGGTGGGGGTCGGGGATCGCGATCCGAGCATCAAAAACAAAGAGAGGGGAGGGCAGGGGGTGGGGTTGAGCGGCGCGATCCGACAGTCTGAGAGAATGGGAGCAAAGTGGGGACCATGGAGGGGGGTGGGGGGAGAGGGGGTCCGGGCGATGCGATCCGAGGGTGATGACACAAAAGCAATCGGAGGAGATTGTGAAGGGGTTGGGGCCCAGGGAGAACGATCTTTGTCAGAGGAGAGGAGAGCAGCAAGGTCCGACGGGCGTGATCCAAGGATGACGACACAAAGGCAGCCAGAGGAGGACCGTGGAGGGGGGGCAGGGCCTAAGGGGCATGATCATTGTCGGAGGAGAGGGGAGCAACACGGGACGACATGGGGGAGAGGGGACCGGACAGTCGAAAGAGAGGGGACGGCATAGGGGAGGGGGGACTGGTGGATCGAAGCACTAGGGAGAAGAAAACGTGACTTGGGATCACGAATTAAAATAAAAAATTACTTTGTGGGCTTAAGCTATGAATTCTTAAATTCGTGGGTTGAACCCACGAATTAATCGTTTAATTCATATCTTCACCCCACGAATTCAAATTTCAAAATTCGTGCTTAACGTCCATGTGGATTAAAAATTTGCAGGTTGAACGCATGAATTTATCCCTTGTGAAATATAAATTCATGGGTTGAACCCATGAATTTATCCGACATGCCACCCCAACGGTAGTTTCAAAAATAGTTTGTGAACCACGATATTTTTGAAATATTTTATTAAAAATATATTATTTAAAAAAAATTCTAATTGTTTGGCTAAGTGTCCACGAATACTTGCATCAAGTTGGTAAATATTATTTTTAGGGCGTACCAGATGGATAGCATTTCTTGTCAAGTAGACGAGAAAAATACGGAGTGTACAGAAATTAGGATAGTCATAGAAAGATTTGTTTATATTGAGCCACCTAAGCATATTGACATATATATTCCATGATTGCATTCAGAATCTAATAAAAATAAAAATTTGAAAATGTTCAAATTCGTTGTCTCCCTTTCGTTTAAGCATCACTAAAAAAGGCTGGAAGGAAGGTAAGACAATAGGACTAGCAAAAAATGATAGCTCCATTAATTGGTTTCTTGAGCATTTGCCGAGTTGAGAAGAATGCGATCGTACCAGCACTAGAGCATTTGCCAAGTTGAGAAGGATGTGATCTTAAGACTTTTTTTAAGAAGAAAATCCAATAAAAAAAGAAAGAGAAGAAAATGTTGGATTCGTCTCCTCAATCTGCTGCACAATGCCCTGCACATAGTAAAAACAAGAAAACCAGAGGAGGAAGAAAGGGAGCAGATTTAAAACTGTTTCTACTATTAGTTTAGGTGATGGCCAATATCTGATATATAAAGGCCTTACAGAAAAGACGAGTCTATGAAATCCATAAAAGAAAATAAAAACAGCCTCCACACTATATGGAAATAAAAAAATAAAATAACATCTCACCTATGACCCAATCTACTAACAACTTCTCCTATTATTTTGTATCACTATTCAACACACCCCCTTGATGCAAAACCACAAACACCAAGAAGTTTCCTAAAATATAAGAACTTTCCAGGAGGAAGTGCCTTTGTTAATATATCAGCAACCTGCTCATTTATTGCACAATTTTTCATCTTGATCAAACCTTTGGAGACCGTCTCCTATAAGAAGTGATGACGGATGTCAATGTGCTTAACACGGCTATGATGAGAAGGATTTTTTGACATGAAGATGGTAGCCATATTGCCACAAAAGATCTCGATTGCATTTAACTAAGGTTGTTGGAGAGCTTCAAGAATTCTTCGTACCCAAATTACTTGGCATGCTGCAACTGCACCCGCAACATACTCGCTTCAGATGAAGACAATGCAACTGCTGCTTGCTTCTTTGATGTCCAGGTAATTGCTCCTGAACCAAGGCTGAAAAAAAATCCTGTTGTGCTCTTTCGATCATCCAAGGAACCTGCCCAATCACTATCACTAAAGCCAAACAAATTCAGATTAGCAATATGAGAGTACCATATGCCATAGTTGCTAGTTCCATGAACATAACATAAGATCTTTTTGGCTGCCTCAAAATATTGTCTTGTAGGTTTATGCATAAATCTGGACACCATACTTATTGTAAAGACAATATCAGGCCTAGTATGTGTCAAATCCATCAAATTGATAAACCATCCATTTATTATGTGCAGCAAGTGCTAAAATAATTCGAACAGTCTCCATTCTTACCACAGAAGAGAAGGTTTCAAAATAGTTTATATCTGGTTGTTGGGCATACCCTTTGACGACAAGCCAGACTTTATGCTTCTACACATTTTCATCAGGATTATACTTTATTCGGTACACCCATTTCAGTCCAATGGCTACTTTTCTTTTAGGCAAGTCAACCAATTTTCAGGTTTCATTTTTTTTAATTGCTGAGATTTCTTCTTCTATGGATTTCCTCCATTCTTCTTTCTCTACAGCTTCCTCAAAATATAAAGAGTCGGCAGCCATGAGAGTAAAGTTACAAGAGTTATAAATATCTACAAGTGATCTCACCTTCCTTGGTGTGCTTTCACTTGAAGAATCAAATTCAAGCACTCTATTTGATTGAGTACTCCAAGGAGTGGTGCCTTGAGCACTTGATGATGGAGAGCTTGCAAGAGATTCCAAATTCTTTGTGTTTGACAGTTGAAAATCTAATCTAATAGTGGGTGTTACCTGCTCAACTTGAGTCTAATTTCAGCAGCTATTTTCATCAAAAATAATATTTTTACTAACAAGTAGCTATTCTGTAATAGGATTATACAAGCAATAGACTTTGCTTTCTTCACTATGCCTAATAAAAATACATTTAACACTCTTCTCATCTAATTTCTGATGCTTTTCTGCACTAATATGGGAATATGCAATGCTTTCAAAAACTCTTAAATCACTTACCTATGGCTTCTTATTATACCAAGCCTCAAATGGAGTACAATTTCAAACCGTCTTTGTGGGAGAAATGTTAAGAAGATAAACAGCTGTAGCCACTGCTTCTGCCCAAAATATGTTTGGAAGCTTCTTTGCTTTCAACATACTTCTAGCCATCTCAACCACTGTGCGGTTTTTTCTTTCAACTATGCCATTCTACTCAAATGTGTAACTTGCTGTAAGCTGTCTTTTAATGCTATTAAATTGACAAAACTCAACAAACTCATTAGAATAAAATTCTCCACCTCGATCAGTCCTCAAAATATGAATAAACTGCCCACACTATTTTTCAACATGTGCTTTAAAAATCAGAAATTTGGAGAATGCTTCAAATTTATTCTTTAAGAAATACACCCAACACATTCTACTATAGTCATCAATGTACAAAAGGAAATACTTACTATTATTCAAAGATGATGTTTGCATAGGTCCACAAATGTCTGCATGCACCAATTGAAGTGGTTTCTTTGCTCTCCAAGACTTTCCACAAGAAAATGATGCCCGTTGATGCTTGCAATATATGCATCCTTCACATACGTCCTGCATTTGTTCAATTGATGGTAGCCAAACTACCATTTTCTTCTCATGTAGTAACTTGAGCCCATGAAAGTTTAGATGTCTATAATGTTTATGCCACAACCATGAGTCATTTTTAACATTAACAACCAAGGCATGATCTATGGAAGAAGTTTTCATAGGAAACATCCTATTTTTTGTCATACAAACTTCCATGAAGGGCACATCTGAACCTTTTTTGCTAATAACACATTTGTCATTATGAAAAGAAAGCAAGTAGTCTCTTTGAAGTAATTGCCCAACACTAATCAGATTGTGTGCTAAACCAAGAATGTATAAAACATCACGAATGAATTTCTCATTTTTTGATTTATTGTGAATCACAATAGTACCTTTGCCTTCTGACTGAACTTGCTTGTTATCACCAAGATAAATCGGGACCTTCACTGATTCATTCAAATTCTGAAAAATCTCCTTGACACCTATCATATGGTTGCTGCAACCACTGTCTAGAAACCAGATTTTAGCATTACTTCACCATTCAAACAAGTAAGAAATAAATTATTCTCCTCTTTCTTTTCTTCAAAAAAATTTGCTTCATGCTTAGAATTTTCTGGACAGAATTTTTTGATATGCCCATATTTCTTGCAAGAATGACACTGCACATCAGAAAAATGGTTACTCCCTTGCTTGATGAAGTTGTTTTGGTTACCATAGGATCTGCCACGACCACGTCCTCGACCTCTTCCATGGCCACGACCTTCATATCTACCTCGACCTGTTGTTTTATTTGTCCAATGTTCAGCTTTGTCTGAAGAGATCTCCATCTTTGCTTGAAAAAATTGCTCAATGCCTTTCTCCTGTGACCTATTAATTCTCTGCTCATGAGCTTGCATTGAACCCATTAGTTCATCAAGAGAATACATACTTAAATTTTTAGACTCTTCTATGGCTGCAACAACATGGTCAAATTAGATGGCAGACTCCTCAACACTTTCTCAACAACCCTTTGATCAGACAAGTTTTCACCCATAGCATGAATTTGATTAACCACAACTAAACCTCTAAAGAAAAATTCATGGATAGATTCTGAATTTTTCATGAAGAGAGTTTCAAAATCACAACGAAGGCTTTGAAGTTTAACAGTTTTCATCTTGTCTGAACCTTGATATTCCTTCTCCAAAATCATCCAAGCTTCTTGGGATTTTGTAGCTACTACTATCTTTGGAAAGATAAATTCATCTATAGCTTGTTGTATCACCAGTAGGGCCTTTGAATCTTTCTTCCGATTCTCCTTTAACTCATTCTTCTGTTGAGCTGAGAGATTAACTCCTCTATCACCTGGTTCTGCATAACCACTTTCAACAAGTTCCCACAAATCTTGAGACAAGAAGAAAGTTCTCATTTTAATCTTTCAAAACTCATAACTTGCACTTTTAAAAATAGGAATCAAAGACTGAGTAACACTTAAACTGCTACCATTGGCTGCTGCCATGATGATTTCTCAAAGAACTTTCGTCAAACAGTTCAAGGGCATAAGATTTTCTTACCAACTTCTTGGAGAACAACCACCTGCAATTTGATCTTCTCCTTCAAATAGCCCTTCCACAGTAGCAGAACAGGCCCCCAAAAAGCTTTCTTCCAAGAATGAATCACACGAACCTGACTCTGATACTAGGAATTGTTGGATTCATCTCCTCAATCTGCTACACAATGCCCTGCACATAGCAAAAATAGAAAAATCAGAGGAGAAAGAAAGGGAGCAGATTTAAAACTACTTCCACTATCAGTTTAGGTGATGGCCAATATCTGATATATAAAGGCCTTACAGAAAAGACGAGTCTATAAAATCCATAACAGAAAATGAAAACAGCCTCCACACTATATAGAAACAAAAAAAAATAAAATAACATCTCACCTATGACCTAGTCTACTAACAACTTCTCCTATTATTTTGCATCACTATTCAACAAAAAATAGGTTACTTCATTCCTTCATATCAGAAGGAAATGAAAATAGAAAAAATACATGATATGATCAGTTAAAAGCACATAGATTTCAAATGCTGAAACTTAAGAAGAGAAGATGTAGAAGTTGTTGAGTTCCATTCCAGCCAGCAGAGAGAAATACCAACAATGATATTTGAAGGTTGACCGACATTGGATTGAAAGATGCACTTCTATTTATCATTCCAGAAGGTAATAAGATTGCCATTTCCCACAACGAATGAAAAAAGTTCTTTGACTTTCAAAATGCCCTTCCAAAATGGGTGGTCCTTTGATCTCCTATTTCATCAAAAAATAACAATGCGCGTCCAAAACAGAAAAGAAGCCTGAAGGGTGGGATGATTTGATAATGTTATTCTTTTATTATAATTGTTGAGCATGTATAATTTTGCTCCAAATGGACTAATATGTATGAAATTCTAGCACAACTTCCCTAACAAGGTAATTAAAATCATTAAGATCCTTGATACCAAGCCTCCTTAATCCTTGGATTTGCAAACTTTCTTCGAGTTAATTAGGTAGAAGCTCCGCTGATCACTGAATTGGAGGTGTATTCACCAAGTGCATTACATTTGATCTATCTCTCAATAGAGCTATATTTAAGTAGGATTGCTGATTTGGCATTTATAGTGCAAGCTATGATCCAATTGAGTCCACTAAGAGTCAAATGAGAAGCCCCAATTGACACAATCAAAAGTGATCTAGTGATCCAATCAAAAAGAAGGAAGATTTTCTTCAATCTGCTCAACTTGAGTCTCACAAAAAAAAAAGATAGAAGAAGAAAATTTTCAAAAGTAGGACTCCAGTTCTTTTTCTTTCTTTTTTATTTTTTTTATTTGATTAAAAATGAAGTACATATCTTCTATTTATAATAATGAGGTCTGCCTTTACATAAATTGTATCGAACTCATCTTCTAGTTTTAATGAGACTCTTTTATCTAAAATAAATGTATCTAGTAGAAATAATTTAAAAAAAACTAAAATTCTTCAGAAGGTAGACCTTGACTTCTATATTAACTTTGTATTCTATCGCTCTATTAGATTCTTCTCAGATTAGAAACTATACTCGATCAAAATCTTATCCAAAAAGTTTTTTCGAATTGATCGGTATAATTCGATCATAGATGAATAAATTTTGGCCTGATCGCTAGGGATGCCATCCCCTTAGTGGGATGGCGTCATATTATAGATCTTAAAATTTATCTAATTTTTAAAAAAAGATCATCAAAATTGGATATCGTATGATCAAGTTATAGCCTCTAGAATGGCTTACGACTTAACTTTTCGATATGGTGGATCTTGCTCTTGACCCTATCAAACCTTACTTATAGTGATCAAAGTGGTCTATACCGAGATTAATGATCCTCCTGGATTAGGGCTCCCTCTATTTAAGGGATTTAGGTCTTGCTAAATTAGAATTGAAGATGGAGAAACGTCTACTTTCCTGTCTCACGATTGAACTACTTGGCTTTACTTGAATGTTGACCTTGTTGACCAATCTAAAAAGACTCGATCGCACCATGTTTGGTTTCTATAATCTTTCTCTCGATGATGTCTTCTTCCAGTAGCTTTTCCTACTCTACCAAAAAGTCATCCATAATCAGCAATACTGTTTCTTGATCTTCATCTAACATGGAAGGCTCAAATAACTTCAAATTCTCGACATTGACTATTGAATACATCTCCATATATGATGGTAGATCGAGCTAGAAAGCATTCTCCCCTATCTTCTTTAGAATTTTGAAGGGACCATATCGAATTACCTTTAGTTTTCTTCCTTCACCTTTTAACCTATCTTTCCTAGGTGGAGCCAAACTAGCTCCCCTTTTTGGAAAATTGCACTCCACCTGATGTTTATCATGGTGATACTTGTAATGTTGCAATGATTTATGCAATTGTGCTTCAACCTCTTGATGCATACCTTTTTGATATTCTCAAAAAAATTTTGAGCTCGTGCTCAGTCTCCTTCCTCCTTACAAGCTTTTGGTGTAGAACCAATAGTAAATTATAGAATGAAAGGACTCTAAGGTAGATAGCCCAAACAAACTTCAAATGGCAATCTCTGAGTAGAACTATGGATAGCTCAGTTATAAGGGAACTAGTGGCATGACAAGTTATCATCCTAAGTCTTTGGATGTTTAAAATTGTAGCTTAAAGAAGATGCCTGATGGTATGATTCACAATCTCAGTCTGACTATCTATCTGTGGGTGAAAGGCAGTGCGTCTCTTCAATTTAGTATCTACCATCCCCCATATAGATCTCCAAAACTTACTTAGAAAACAACTTTTTTGATCTGAAATTATCAAAAAAGGTAGCCCAAGACTTTTTTCATACTCATTTGAAGAACAATTGAGCTACTTCTTCTCCATTCACCATCTTCTTACAAGGGATCAAACAAATCATCTTACTAAACCTATCAACTACCACAAACAAGTAGCCAAGTCCATGCCTTGTCCTTGGTAAACCCCTCAGGAAATCCATCAAAATGCTCACCCAAGGTCTGCTAGGTAATGGTAGAGGCATATAAAGTCCTAACTTTCTATTGGAGGGCTTCAATATGCTACATAGTACACAGCTCTTAATGAATTATGCTACATCTTGCTGCATCTTTGGCCACTAGACATACTTTTCTAGATTCAATAAAGTCTTCTCCAATCATAAGTGTCCTACAATCTTTGAAGTGTGAGCCTTTCAAATCTAATATACTCTATCAGCAGCTTGGGGGATACATAAACATGCTCCTCTATATAGCAATCCCTCTTTCAAAGTGAATTCTGTTAGCACCCCTTTCATCAATTTCTATAACTCTTCTTGGAAGTTCGGATTTGATGCATAGAGATCTTTATACTCTTCATAATAGAGTGGCTAAATTTGCAATGAAATCAATATATTGGAGACTATTGTTGTTGGAGGTTGGGATAATAGATCAGCTAATTTATCATAGCTCCTTTCTTATATTTGATCAGCAAGTTGAATTATTGCAAATAAGACATCCACTTTATATGTTGAGCTTACTGTAGCTTTGACTGGATATGAATAAATTGAAGTAGCTTGTGATCTGTATGCATAATTATTTATCTGCCCAAAAGATATGATCACCAATGTTTCACAGTCTGATGTAGGGCATACAGTTCTTTATCATCTATCGAATAATTTAATCATGATTCCTAAAATATCTCAGAGTGATACACTACTAGTTTCCATCTTGCATGAGTACTACTTCTGATGCATAACCTGATGCATCAGCCTTGATCTTGAAGGATCTTTGCAGATTTGGTAGTGCTAAGATAGGTGCTTTGCAAATCTTTTTCTTAAGAAGTTTGAAAGTATCTCCATGATTCTTTGACCACTCAAACTTTTGGTTGGCTTTTGCCAAATCGTGTAGAGGTGCTGCAATTACTAAAAAGTGTCATGAATTTTCTAACATACCGGCATGCACCCATGAAACTCCAAACTTTAGTCACCATCTTGGGGTTGGGCCAATTTTTGATGACCCTCACCTTTTCTGGATTGACTTTCAGCTCACCTACACTAACCACAAAGCTTAAGTACACCAAAGACTGCTTTCTGATCTCACACTTCTTGAGGTTCAACCTCATTACATTTTTTTGCAGCACCTTTCGGACCTTCATGATGTGTATGACGTATTCTTCCCAAGTGTTGCTGTAAGCTAAAATATCATCAAGGTACACAATCATAAAGTCTTCAAACAAGGGCCACAGTACCTTATTCATCAACCTCATGAAAGTGGCAAGGGCATTGCATAGATCGAACGGCATTACTAGCCACTCGAACAAACCCTATCTCATCTTGAAAGCTATCTTCCTAGTGTCTTTTTTCATGCACCCGAACTTGATGGTATCCGAATTTTAAATCCCACTTGGTGAAATTATATGCATGTTTGAGTTAGTCAAATAGATCATCATTTTAGGGTATAGGATACCTATTTTTGATGGTGACCTTGTTCAAGGCATGATAATCAATGCACATCCTCCATCCACACCATCTTTCTTTGGCTCTAGAACAACAGGAGATCTACATGGTGAACTACTAGGCTTGATCATGTCTTGGTTGAGTAGCTTCATGACTTGTTTCTTGATCTCTTTATTTTCTATCACCAAATTATAATAGAGTCCTAAGTTGGACAAAGGTGCATCACTAACCAGTTGAATTTTGTGTTCATTTGCCCTCTGGGGTGGTAGCCCTTTCATTTTGTCATACAAGTCTAGAAACTCCTTCAATAATTAGCTTATCTCATCATTCTAACTTAAATTCAAGTCTTCAATCATGGGGCTCAACCACTCTTTTATGGCATCTACTTCTCGTATCATTGGCAAAAATATTTTTTTTGTAGGCATTAACAAGTCTCTTTGCTTGGATAGGAGACACAAGGTCTATGTTTTTTTGTATTTTGGAAGTGTTGATCATGAATTCCCTTCCATCCTTCATGAGCAAATACTTCTTCAATCGTCAATAGAAGATTGCATCTCAATCCTAAAGATACTGTAGGCTCAGATGTGGTGCTCCCAAGTCTTGGGAGGCCAAGTGAGGAGCCATGGTGTTGGCTCCATGAGTCTAGGACTGTTTTGGATCTTAGGGCTAGGACCGGTTTGGTCTTAGGATGGAGGTTTGACCCTCCACAATCTTGAGGCCTAGGGATTGAGGCCTTGAGGGTCTTGAGGCCCAATATATTTGGATCTTGAGTGGGCTAATCTATGTTTATGTTGGAGAACATAGACGATTTCATGCATGTATTTCGAAATTTTTTCAAAAAAATTATAGTAGAAGACAACTAGATTAATCAAATTAATCTAACATGCATATGATATAATCATCAAATCAACTTACTGTAGGATCTATGACATGTTATGCTACATATAAAATTTAAAATAATCTGAAGATAAAATCAGCATGCATGCATATGAGTAGTAGATCATATCTACTTCTAATCTGAGTTCAGAACTCCATACCTAATCATGGATCGACGATCTCTGCTACTGAGAGATATGGTGGAGAGGATTCTTGCTAGTTGCTCACAGCTGCACAGCATCCGGTCTCTATAAAAAATTCACTCGAAGTTTCGATCTGATCGATCTTCTCGAGAGTGCTAGCTCGTGCGAAGACTTTCTTCTTGGCTGATCTGGATTCTTTCTTCAAATTTTTAGATCCTTTTCCAAAATTGAAGATAGATTTCTGAAGGAGATGAAGAGATAGAAGAAAGATAAAGAAAAAAATAATTTTTTTCTAATTTATTCTCTCTTCTCAAACCCTTAGAACCAAAAATCTGAAGTTCAAATTTTTGCGCACACCCCAAGAAAGAAGATCCTCCGCTCTATTTTTCACATCATGAACCATGCCCAAACTTTCACCATATGAAGAACTCTCTTCTGGTATCTTACACACACAAAAGAAACCATAAAAGCCCCTTTTATAGGCATGTAAGGAGGTGGGGTGAAGAGTCCTAATGATCCTGGACTCTAACAGGATTCTGCCTCCCTTCACAATTCTACATCCAAAAATATGCCAAAAAATATGAGACGCCCCTTCCTATATTTTTTTACAGTAAATCAATTCTCCACCTGATCTTCCATAAAAAATACCCTCAAAATGTCACACATATAAGGAGAAAGAAATTTATTGACGTGGAGAGGTTGATCTGGATGAGAACAGATTCTCTTGATAAAAAATATTTTGAAATCTAATTTTAGAACCTTTCTTTTATCAAAACTAAATCATATTTGGATGTAAGATAGATAAAGAAAATAACTCTTTTGTATGAAAAAATCTCACACAAAACAATTTTGTGTGTGGAGATATATGACGTGCAATCTGGGTTGGCATAGGGAGAAGAGTCCTATTCCAATAAGGACTCTAAGTTTTCTTATTTGAATCCAAACCAAATCACATTTGGTTTAGCCCAAATAAAATATATAAAATCTAATCTAATTAGGCTTATAAATTTTTAATCAAATACTAATCAAATTAAAAATTGATTGAACCAAAGTGCTGATCAAATCAGAGATAATTCTCTTTTAGCGATTAGATCATCTCATAACCTAATCGGATCAAACCTAATTGAATCAAATTCAACTAGATTTTATTTAATTCTCTTTGTTCAATCAAATTGAGATAATCGATAATCTAATTATTAATTAATCCTTCATTAATTCACTAATACTGGATAAATTAATTTATTATAACTTTCGTATAAGATTAACCATCAATCAAATTGATGATTAAGTCCTTGAACAATTTTCAATCGTTGATTAGCCATATGATCAGTCAGAAACTTCTTTTGAGTGTGACCCCATAGGTTCGAACCTAAGATAGTAGCATAGGAACACCTTTCTGAACCAATCGATGTAATCATCTAGCAATGATGATCCGACATCCGGAAAGATTGAATGATGGTGAAGCAACATTCAAGAACCTATTGACGTATGGTTATTGTATAATTCATCTCTTTGACCCTAATACTCGAGAACGACCTAAGATTTAACTGTCAATCCTAGATAAGTCATCCATATTATATTTTAATCTTTTTCAAATCTATCACATAGATTATCCATCCCAGATTTTGCTAAATTGAAATACACTAATGCATATCTTCTACTAATTTAGAGGGATCAATCCCATCTTGACTCACGTACTGATTTGATAAGTACTTGACTGCACTCAAAAATTTTTCATCATTGAATTAGAAACTCAATTAGTTTGGCATCAAAGTACAGTGAGTTGCTTGCAAGTCATCGTGGTGATCTCAGATCGGAGGGACACTTATATCCATACCTTTCGCGAGCTACCCTTGACAGTAGAGTGCTCCGTAGTTGGTCACGTTCAGTGATGATATACTCCTACATCTCACCTGCATGCCATACTAGTATCTTCATACCATTTGATTACGACGACAATCAATGCATATGGCACACAACGACCTACACTTGATATGGTGATTGTCTTAGTAATAGCATATCGTTTGGTCGTGAACCAATTTAAGGACTACACGATAAATCCTCTTTTATCGATCAAAGTAGTCCTAAGGACTTCATCACAATATAAGAGTTCGTTAAAAGATGTAATCTTGTGATGAAAAAAATATCAAATAACTTTTATTATTTATCAATTCATATATATTTATAATCAGTACAATCGTCAAATGATTGGCTTTAGGACATAATTTCTAACAATTCTCCCTTGGACTAAAGCCAATCAGTGTAGTATCACATACCCATCTTTGATTATCATCTCAGAACTCCTAGATATTGAGACTTTAGTAAATGGGTTGGTCACATTCTCCTTTCTGTCGATCTTCTAAAGATTGACGTCACATTAACAAATTTTTCTGAATAAGGTGGTAGCAGTGCAGAATGCCTGATAAGCTAATAAGACTTTGGCTCCTTGGCATGAGCTATGACTTTGGTGCTATACAATACAGCAGGACCATCATCGAAGGGTACTACTCTTAGCTTGCTAGTGAATCTGTATAATTACATAGCTTCCTTGTAAGCATCGAATGCTGCAATGCATTCTGTCTCACAATTTGAATTTGACTATATTGCTCTGCTTGAAACTATTCCAGCAAATTACTCCATTATTTAAGATAAGGATGTATTTCGATATGTTCTTGCTATTATTATGTCCAATTAAAAATTAGAGTCATACTCCATATGTTTTAAGTCAGATTCTCCATAATCGAGTCATCAATCCTTAGTATTTCTCAAATACTTAAGGATGACCTTCCAGTGATTCTCATCTGAATCTTAAGAGTATCCACTCACTATCCTAGTGAGTATACCATATCCGATCTCATATATGGTGTAATGATAGAATAAATTCTACTTATAAACATCCTATATATGTTAGACTGAGAAAATCCAAGCAACCTCTTAGATCTATCTCTATAGATCTTCATCACTAGGATGAGAGATATTTTTCTCAAAGTCCTTTATGGAGAACTATGATAATAGCAAAACCTTTATTTCCTGTAATGTAAGGAATGCCATTTTTAATTAAGAGAATTTCATTCATATACAAGACAAGAAATACACTCATAGAACTATTAATCCATTTATATTTGCAGGGTTCTTCTTCATTCTCAACGAAGTCATGCGCTTTGATCACTTATCAAAATGCATGTTTCAACTCCAAAATATTTAACATTGCTAAAAGAAAAAATATCTTGTTATGGTCAATACCATAATATTGACAATATCCTTAGGCAATCAGATGAGCTTTTCAGGTCTCCACCTTCTCATCTGCGCTACTTTAATCCTATTGAAGATCCACTTACACTCTATGGACTTTACCCTTTGAGTGAATCAATGAGTGTCCATACATCGTTGACCTTCATGGACTCCATTTCAGATCTATGGCTCCAAGCCATTAATCAGAGTCGAACCTTTGCATGACATCCATATAGGTGATCAAATCCTTGTTGTTCTCATCGAGTTCAACAGGATCACATCTCGAAATTAGAAATTAAAATATCTATCTGACAGATGTGGTACTCTATCAGATCTCCTTAATGGTACTTCTACAATAGGTTCCAGATTTGATCTAATCAAATTCGATTCTATGGGTTCTCTAGATTGTGTCAGTTCTTCTATCTGTCGAACTTCATAAGTTCTATATTAAAGATATCAGTACCTTCATCAAGGTACTCTTTTTCTAAAAGGAATATCGAACAACTCTTGCTCTTTAGCATCGTAGAAGTTATATCTCCTAGATTCTTTGGGGTACCTTACAAAATAATATATATAAGATCAGGATTCAAGCTAATCGATCGGTAAATACTCGACATAAACTAAACACTTCCAAACCCCAAGGTAAGAAAGTATCGGCTTATGCCTAGTCCATATCTCATATAGAGTCTTTGCAACTGATTAATTCAAAATTCAGTTCAGAATATAACAAGTAGTCTTAAGAGCATAATTTTAAATAGAGATTGGCAGACTTGTAAACCTCATCATAGATCGAACTATATCTAACAAAGTCGATTCCAACAGGAGAGAATCATATTCTCTTCTAGATATGTCAAAACTTACTTGAAATGCATTCTCCTCTTCGGTCTGATCGAAGAATTTCAATGCTCTTCTAAATTTATTTCTTTATCTTATTATAGAGTTATTTGAATATTTTAAATAATTTAATTTATGGCAAACATGTTCGTAGATCCAATACATCAATATGTATCAGATTCAGAATATCATTGGCTCATTCATCTTTTCCAACAAAAAGTGACTTGATCATCTTACTAAGGAGATAGGATGGACAGGTTGACAATGATTTATAATCATTGACCTCAAGAATTATCTCATGTTGATTTTATTTTTATTTATATGATCGAGCTTAAATTGTCAAAGATAGACTTTCATGATATTATCTATTTTAAGGAGTTTGTTTGATTGTGTACAATATATTAACAAACTGTGACTATTCATAAATATCATTTCTCAGTTGTCTACTTGATTTTGACATCATTCATAATGATATCACAAAATTATTAGACAATAGTGACAATCACTAAAATGATATTCTTAAAATTGAAAATAGGCTCGACGATTCTTAAAATCAAGATTCGAACATAACTTCCAACTTCAATATTCAAAAATCTCTTACTGTGTTCAAACTTTCTACTAACCTGAAGTCATTACAATAATTTACATAGACTTCTAATATCCAATACCCAAGTAGTAGTGTTATAGATAGAGAAATCACAAAGAGTTATCATATAAGTACTTTGTCCAGCAATCCTTTGCTGATTTCTCTTCCTTAGCCTGTTCGGATCAAGAGACTCTACCAGACCAGATTAACCTTAGATTATTTTATCAGTTCGGACTCATTAGCCCAAGCACGACTCTTTTGCATCTTTTTTTTTTTTTCTTTCTCAAAAAATTATTATCCTACTGAAGATATATCTTCAAAAGTGCAAAAAGAACTCCTTCAATATTTGAAGAATTTTTTTTCACTGAGCATCATTAAATTTACAACTAAATTCATATTTTTCACTGCTCTCAAAAATACCATATGGTGATTTGATCATGTGGCCACTTCTGATAAGTACCTTTGATCACATCACATATGTTAGATGTGGAAACTTCAGGTGCTAGATCCATAATCATATTTAGGATCCATTCATACTCTAGAACTATTTGTAACTTTCGATATCAATTAACGAAGTTGGGTCCTATAAATCAGTCACTGTCAAACAGTGAATGGAGCAACAGACATCTAGCCATAACTGAAAGAAAAATACAAGATCTCTATGTTTATAAATTGATTAAGTCTAAAGATTTGGACTTTAGTCTAAAGATTCTCTCATTATTTTAATTGAATTGATAGTCTCTACCTCCAATCCGAAGAATTACCTTAATTTCTTAGCAGGTACTAGAATCCACACAGACTGCATACAAGTCCGAGGATGGCTCGATCAACCCATATACATCTATAGATAGGTTCTTAATCAATTATTTTTTTAAATAATTTTTAGTAATTAATTTTATCTCAGATTTTATTTTAGTAGGCGATGGGCCTCCACTGAAAGTTTCAGTTAGGTCAAACCATTAACATGAACCTACTCAATATTTCTAATTAATGAATGATCAGGTCCAAAGATGGCTTGATCAACCTAACCATCATCAATTAGTACAATAGAGTCATCACATGATGAATGATAATTTCATCATTCAGAGACAACACCAGATGGATGGAGCCTGCAATATCAATCAAAAATAATGAATCCATTATCATTCACCTTGATGGGAGACTATGATCTAATTATCCCCATAACTAACTCATTTTATGGACCTAATAATTTAGAAGATTTAAAAATCAGTTTAGAGAAGAGATGAGAAGAGATGAACCAGTAAACCACAATCCTCCCACTGACTTCACTAAGTCATTGAATTGGATCAGGGTCATGCTGGTTGAAATGGCACCTAGATCAGTCACAATGATCAACTTTAATGACATGAGTTAACTTGAATTATTTAGCGATCTAATCAAGACATAATTCATCAAATTGGTCAGGTAAGTGAGATCGGTGGAAGGGTCTGCTAAGCTTGCCTTAGACACCATTGAAATAGCTAGGTAAGCCACTCCCAATTAAAAACCACCGATCGAAATGCCAAACTTATCTTAGACACCAATTGGTTAATTAGTTTTGATTTGACCAACCTAATGATTCAGGTTCCACCACTGAGCTACAATCAACATCCATTAGGTCTAATCAAAGATATGGACTTGACCATCTACAACTATTGTATTAATTCTAGAAAAATCCTGATTTAATCTAATTCAATATTTGATTAGATTTAATCAATTTCTCTAGTTAGTCTATTAACTCTTTGATTCTAACCTTAGGTCTAACCCAATTAAGAGGATCTGATTTAAGCTAACCCATGCCTCATATTTTATGCAATGTCATTAGATCTTAAATCATAATTCTAGATCTAATCAATTCAACACTCAATTCTCAATTAAATTTTGCATCAACATGGTTAAGATTTTGAAAATAATTTTACATCTAAATCATAAAATCTTTTAGATCAAATCTAAACTTTTTATAATTTTAAATCAAAATAATTTTGATTAAATAAGATTAGATGTAACTAACTTCTTCGCAACTTGCATCACATACAACAACACCTAGGGTTTCAAGATCTAGAATTTTGCAAGAAAGTAAGTTTTCTCTTTTCATATTCTTCTTCATGAGATCTAATCACATGGCACCCCTACACATCATAAGAGCTGCCCATCGAATAGGACAGGAGGGCCTTTAAACCCTTCTTGCTCTTATGACTGATCGGTCTGGTGATCAACCCAATCCAAGTACTTACTAATCAGATCATCTAATCTAATCACATATCATATATATTTGAATTTAGATTTAATCTAAATTATATCAAATTTGATTATAATCTTAGATCATATCTAAATCAAATTATAAATATCAAATGCATGACATAAAATTAAATTTTATCAACGATCAGCACAAACTAGGACAACTTTTTCATTGTAAGGGATAAACCCTATAGTAGGACAACTTTATGTCAATTTGTGTGATCAACCATTAATTAAATTTAGATCAAAATACCACATATCAAATCTAAATAAAATTAAACTTCAGATTTAATATGTACATAAATCATGTCATAATGAACCTAGGCTCTGATACCACGGTTGAAGAACGCAAGCGATTTCATGCATATATTTCAAAATTTTTTCGAAAAAATTACAGCGAAAGATAATTAGATTAATCAAATTAATCTAACATGCATATGATCTAATCATCAAATCAATCTACTCTAGCATCTATGACATGTTATGCTGCATATAAAATCAAAAATAATCCGAAGATAAAATCAGCATGCATGCATATGAGCAGTAGATCATATCTACTTCTAATCTGAGTTCAGAACTCTATACCTGATCATGGATCGACGATCTTCACTGCTGACAGATATGGTGGAGAGGATCCTTGTTGATTGTTTGCAGCCGCACAGTGTCCGGCTTCTATAAAAAATTCACTCGAAGCTTTGATTTGATCGATCTTCTTGGGAGTGCTAGCTCGTGCGAAGACCTTCTTCTTGGCTGATCTGGATATTTTCTTCAAATCTTCAAAATATTTCTAGAGATTAAAGATAGAATTTTAGAGGAGATGAAGAGAGAAAAGAAAGATGAAGAAGAAAATATTTTTTTTCTAATTTATTCTCTCTTCCTAAACTCTTAGAACCAAAAATCTGAAATTCAGATTTTTGTGCACACCCCAAGAAAGATGACCCTCCTCTCTATTTTTCATGCTATGAAATATGCCCAAACTTCCACCACATGAAAAACTCTCTTTTGGTATCTTACACACACAAAAGAAACCATAAAAGCCTCTTTTATAGGCATGTAAAGAGGTGGGGTGAAGAGTCCTAATGATCCTGGACTCTTACAGGATTCTGCCTCCCTTCACAATTCTACATCCAAAAATATACCAAAAAATATGGGATATCCTTTTCTATATTTTTTTATGATAAATTAGTTCTCTATATGATCTCCCATAAAAAACTTCCTCAAAATTTCATATATATAAGGAGAAACAAATTTATTGACGTGGAGAGATTGATCTGGATGAGAATAGATTTTCCTGATAAAGAATATTTTGAAATATAATTTTAGAACCTTTCTTTTATCAAAACTAAATTAAATTTAGATGTAAGATAGATAAAGGAAAGAACTCTTTTGTGTGAAAAAAATCTCACACAAAATAATTTTGTGTGTGAAGATATATGATGTACAATCTGGGTTGGCGCAGGGAGAAGAGTCCTATTCCAGTAAGGACTCTAAGTTTCCTTATCTGAATCCAAATAAAATCACATCTGGTTTAGCCCAAATAAAATATATAAAATCTAATCTAATTAGGTTCATAAATTTTTAATCAAATCTTAATCAAATTAAGAATTGATTGAATCAAAGTCCTGATCAAATCATAGATAATTCTCTCTTAGTGATTAGATTATCTCATAACCTAATCGGGTCAAACCTAATTGAATCAAATTCAATTAGATTTTATTTAATTCTTTTTACTCAATCAAATTAAGCTAATCAGTAATCTAATTACTAATTAATTTTTTATTAATTTACTAACACTTGATGAATTAATTTATTATAACTTTTGCATAAGGTTAACCATCAATTAAATCGATAATTAAGCTCTTGAATGATTCTCAACCGTTGATCAGCCACATAATCAGTCAGAAATTTCTTTTGAGTGTGATCCCATATGTTCGAACCTAATCTGGTAGTATAAAAACACCTTTCTGAATCAATCAATTTAACTATCTAGCAATGATGATCTAACTTTCGGATAGGTCAAATGATGGCGAAGCAATATTCAAGAACCTATTGGCATATGGTTACTGTATAATTCATTTCTTTGATTCTAATACTTGAGGATGACCTAGGATTTAACTATCAATCTTAGATAAGTCATCCATATTGTATTTCAATCTTTTTCAAATCCATTATATGGATTATCTGACTCAAATTTTGCTAAATTAAAATACACTGATACATATCTCCTACTAATTTGGAGGGGTCAATCCCATCTTGACTCACGCACTGATTTGACAAGTACTTGATTGCATCCAGAAATTTTTTATCACTGAATTAGAAATTCAATTAGTCTGATACCAAAGTATAGTGAGTTGCTTGCAAGTCACCGTGGTGATCTCTGGTCAGAGAGACACTTATATCCATACCTTTTACAAGCTACCTTTGACAGCAAAGTGCTCCGCAGTTGGTCACATTCAGTGACGATATACTCCTACATCTCACCTGTATATCATACCAGTATCTCCATACCATTTGGTTATGAAGACAACCAACGCATATGGCACATAATGATCTACTCTTGATATTACTATCATCCTAGTAATAGCGTATCGTTTGATCGCGAATCAATTTAAGAACTACGCGATAAATCTTTCTTTATTGATCAAAGTAGTCCTAAAGACTTCATCACAATATAAGAGTTCATTAAAATATATAATCTTATGATAAAAAAATATTAAATAACTTTTATTATTTATCAATTCACATACATTTATAATCAGCACAATCGTCAAATGATTGACTTTAGGAGAAGGCACTACGGTTTCTAACACCTCCATCTCCTAGCCTCCAAGGCTCTTATGGCCAAGATCTTGGCCGCCCAAAAGTAAGGTCTCTACATCCCTCTCTTTGCTATGGTGGCTGCTTTTTAGATCCAAGGAAGGAGTGCCACCCATCAAAGGAAGAAGAAGCCAAGGAGGTGCATAAGAAAAACCCTAGAGTGTTAGGATTTATAGCCACCTGCTATATTTGGCTCTCTCCTTCATGCCACCCTCTTTGTTGGCTATTTGTAGTTGGTTCCAAGTCTCCACGCCCCCAAAGAAGTTTCCCAACAGTTGGTATTAAAGCCTGGTTGGGCATGGAAGGGAAGGAGAAGCCCATGGAGTGCATAATAGTGTAAGGCAGCCAACAAGAGAAATCCTAGTCATGCTAGGAATCCCTATTTGTACCCTTCTTAGATCCTTTTCTTACTAGTTCTAAATTTTTCAGACCTTGGTGAGGGCCTCTATATGTGATAGGAGTCAAGAAAAGGAGCCCTTCAATATCTAATTGCATGGAGAGGAAGAAGGAAGGAAGTTCTCGAAGGAAAGAAAAATCTGCACATCCTCTTCCAAAGTGTACCTTCTCAAATCTAATCTACTTTTATTATGATTGTGGTTGGTGCCGACCATGAGCAACGGGTTGAAGGTGGAGTTTGAGAAGTTTGATGGAAAGGAAAGCTTCTCAATGTGGAAGGTTACACTATAAGAAAAGAGAGTTTTTACAATGAATTTATTTATGATGGAATTATTTTTCATCGCAAATAAGACTATTTATGATGAAAAATTATATTCGTCACTAATAATAAAATATTTATGATGAAAATTTTTTTCATCATAAATAACTCTATATTTATGATGAAAATAAAATTTCATCATAAATACATATTATTTACGATGATTATTTTTATCATAAATAATAAAATATTTATTTTAATTTTAAATTTTTAAATATTAGTGATAAAAATAGTTTCATCGTAAATAATATAAGTATTTGCCATGAAAACTTATTTTTTATCACAAATATATGTCATTTACAACCAAAAGTTTTCATCACTAATATTTGAAGAAAAATAAAAAATTTTAAAATTTTAAAATTTTAAAAATTAAAGATTATTTACAATAAAAATTTTCTATCGCAAATAATGGAGTATTATTGATGAAAACTAATTATCCATCATAAATACCTTTTATTTATAATGAAACTTTTTCATCGCTAATATTTGAAAAAATAAAAAATTTAAAAATTATAGATTACTTATGATAAAAATGTTACATCATAAATACTAGAGTATTGGTTATAAAAATAAATTTTCTATTTCAAATAGATCTTATTTAGGATGAAAAATTTTTATCTCTAATATTTAAAAAAATATTAAAAAATTTAAAAATTTAAAAATTATATATTATTTATGATAAAAATATTATATCATAAATAATTGAGTATTTACTACAGAACACAGATTTTCATCGCAAATACATAGTGATTTATGATGAAAATTTTTTATCGCTAATACATAAAAAAAATAAAAAAATTTAAAAACTATAGATTATTAGTGATGAAAATTTTTTATCATAAATAATTATATATTTATGATGAATATCCACTTTCCATCATAAATACTCACTATTTATGATGAAAAGTCTTCGTTGCTAATATTTAAAAAAAATAAAAAATTTAAAAAATTTAAAAATTATAGATTAGTTGTGATAAAAATATTATATCATAAATAATTGAGTATTTGCAAACAAAAATTATCTTTTCATCGTAAATACTCATGTATTTATGATAAAAATTTTCATCGCTAATATATTTAAAAAATAAAAAATTTTAAAAATTTAAAAATTATGAATTATTAGTGATGAAAAAAAATTTTCATCATAAATAGTCAATTATTTGAGATAAAAATATTTTCATCATCAATATTTTTAAAAAAAATTAAAAAATATAACAATTATTTATGATAATATTTTTCATCTTTAAGTTTTTTTAAATCTGTCTCATTGCTCAATTTTGCATAGGTTGTTGGTTCTATGGACTAACTAGAGGTCATAAAGTACAAAGACCTTGTATCTGTCCAAGAACATAAAAAAGAAATGATACTGAATCTTTATATATTACAACATGATCCACAAAAAGATTATCCAGAGATTCTCGAATGTATACCAAACTAGTCCTCCTAAATTTTTTTAAATAAAAGATCTTCTAAATTTTTTAGTAATTGTATAAGTTATTTGCATGTTGATGTAATTAAATCATGCATGATAGGTGTAATGTTCATCAAGTTTAAAATTTATAATATTGATTGATCATGTCCAAATAGCAAGATATCTTTTATGATAAATTATATAAATTATAGTATCTCTATCTAAGTTACTCTAATAAAGAAAAAAAATGAAGCATAATTAATATCATACAAAATAATAATATTTATCATAATTTTTCATAATAAATTAGTATTTTTTAAAATATTTAGTTATCCATAAATTATTTTAAGTTTAATTATAAGGCATGAAAAGTAATTTTGAACATTTAGTTATCTCAAAAGACCAAAGTCAGTTTCCAACCTGAAGATCCAGATTCAAAAATACTTAGAATGACTTGGACTGATAAGAACTAAAATGAGTTCTACTCAAAAAATCAAATACTCTTAACTCAAACTACAATTGATGCTACTAAAGTATACTTTTCATAGTATTAAATGAAACAAGTTTCAGTAACAAAAAAATAAAACTAATAGAATATGACTGTATAGAGTGGATATGTGTTGCATGACTTAGTGAAAAAAGATTTGAAACTTGGATTTAATATAAAAATAAATATTTAAAATAAATTAATATCTTTTCTAGTTTATTCTTGCTTGAGGAAGAGAAAAAATTATACCTCATGAAATCACATATCTTTTTCAAATTACAAAAACAATACCCTCTATACATATGCCCAACTACAATAAATATTATTTATGATTACCGTTTATTTTAAAAAGTTTCAAGAATAGAGATTGGAGGAAACTTGATTGAGATCCAATATATTTATTAACTAATTTTTAGTCCCTGCATTATGTGCGGGTTCTAGATCATATAATGGATTATTTTAAATATATATATTATATATATAGTAAAATAATATCCATCCAAATTTTTTTTGTAAAAAATAATTAACGATGAAAATTATTTTTGTTGCTAATAAGATAATTAATGATGAAATATCTCATTTTTTTGAAAAATTGAGATAATTTTTTTTTCATCAGGAATTATTAGCGATGAAAATCTTTTCTATCACTAATAACCTAATTAACGATGTAACATTTTTCATCGTAAATAATTTTTTTGATGGAAAAACTTTTTTAGCATGAAAATGAAGAATTTTTTTTTGGTGAGAATTATTAGTGATGAAAATTATTTTCCATCGTTAATAGAGTTATTAACGATGAAATATTTTTTTTCATCATAAATAATTTTTTTGACAGAAAAATTTTTTTACCAAAATTTTTTTTTGAATTATTAGCGACGAAAATTCAGTTTTCATCGCTAATAATGTTATTAGCTATGAAAATTTTCGTCGCTAATAGTTCATATCACATCACATCTTATCATGCGAAACCCTTCTTCTTCCCCTCGTTTCGCGTGAAATCTCTTTTCCCCCCTCCCCCTCTCTGCTCTCCCCCCTCTCCCCTCCGTCGCTTCCTACCGCTGCATCCGCTGCCATCTGCGTCTACCATCCATCACCATCATCGTCGCTTCTCGCCGTCGTTGCTTCCCCTCCGCTGCCATTGCTTCCTGCCATCCACCGGAGGTAACGATTTCAAGACTTTTTTTTTTGGTGTTGATCGGGCCACTGGGGTGCCGGAGAGTGGTCGACTGGCGGCGACAGAGATGGGGCCAGGGGCAATTGAGATCGGGCTGGTGGGGATGGGGTCTGGGGTTGGAGATGGGGGCCGGGGAGGGTTTGGGGTGGGATGTGGCCGGTGGGGGATGGGCCAGGGAGGGGGCAGTCGGTGGCCCTATCTCCATCATCGGGGAGGGTGTCGGTCGGCAGAGACGGGGTTGGGGAGGGGGCGGCTGGTGGTCGGGAGAGACGAGGTCGGGGAGGGGGTGACCGTGGGGAGGGGGTAGCGGGGAGGGAGGAAGGGAAGAGAGAAAGGAGAGGGGAAAAAGAAAAAAAGAAAATAAAAAAAGGAAAAAAAAAGAAAGAAAAGAAGGAAAAAAAAGAAAAGAAAGGAAAAAAAAGAAAAAAGAGAAGATCGGGTCGGGGAGGGGGCGGCCAGTGGTGATGGAGATGGGGCCGGAGAGGGTGTCGGCCTGTAGAGACAGAGACTGGGCGGGGGAGGGTGTCGTCTGGTGGAGATGGGGCCAGGAAGGGGGTGGCCGACGGTCGGGAAGAACGGGGTCGGGGAGGGGGCCTGCCGATGGCCGACGGAGAGGGGGCTGGGGATGGGGCCGCTGGTGGCTAGGGGAGATGGGGCCGGGGAGGGTCTCGGCTGGCGAAGATGGGACCGAGGAGGGGGCGGCCAGGGGAGATGGGGTCGGAGAGGGTGTCGGTCGATGGAGATGGGGTCGGGGAGGAGGCGACCGGCGGTCAAGGGAGATGGGGCGGGGGAGGGTGTCGGCCGGTGGAGACAGGGTCAGGGAGGGGGCGGCCGATGGAGACTAGGCCGGGAAGGGGGCGGCCGACGGCCAATGGAGATGGGGCTGGGGAGAATTTTATTTGATTAATAAAATTATTTAATTATTTAATTAATTATATTTGTTGCATAAATTTTTTAGTGTTACTGTTGAAATTATTTAATTATTTGATTAATTATTTTTTGTCCCACTAACACAATGCATATTGCTGTTACCTATTACAATTTAATTGTTTAATGTATTATTTTGTATGCTTTTGTTTATTATAATTAAATATAAAAAATATTTTTATTTAAAAAAAACTCTATTAAAATTTTTGATGAAAAAATTTCAATGCAAAGTTACTCTTTTTTGATAAATTAAAAATCTATCTTCAAATGTGTGTTTAGAGATGATAGTTAAATTATATTGAGCCATAGATTTTTGTTTAAGAGTTGATCTCGATGGAGATCGACTCTTGGATGTCCTATATTTGAATTTTTTAGAAAAATAATAATTTTATTATTGTTAATAGTTGATATTTTATTTTATTATATGATATTCAGTAGTTATCTGTCCACTGTTCTCCAGGTATATGGTGGATAGGGTGCGTGGGCACCATATTTACATCGTATCCTTGGAGAACCATGAGGAGATACCGTCAAAATTTTCATAATAATGAGATAAAATATCCACTAATAATAATAATAAGATTATTATTTTTCTGAAAGAGATAGGGCCACAACTGTTAGTAATGATTTGGAATAGATAGGATCATGTATTTTTACTTTATTAAATTGGTGAAAGGATATTTTTTATGTTACTGTTCAGTCTATATTTTTTAATATGTATTGTTTTGTATAAAATGATCCGTGTTTGGATCCGAATCGAGATTTTGGTTGGAATTTTGATCGTGATTCAATCCGAAATTCAGACTGGGATCCAGTTTGGATGAATACCACTGAACTTTTTTTTGTTGTTAATGATTTTCTGTTTGTTATTAGATGGATATTAACAAAAGTTAGATGATTGCTAGAGATATTTTTTAGCCTGAATATTGAAAAGAAGTTTGAGATTTTATTGAGTTTGCATGGCATAAGACTGATAGTGCTAGTCGGATAAAGTGTCCATGCAAGAGATGTGTCAATATGGTATATCGATACATAACACTTGTTGAGGAGCATCTGCTACATTATAGTATGGATAAGAAGTATACTTGTTGGATATAGCATTAGGAGGGTGATTCGAATGAAGTGATGCACGACGATGACGATACTGAAGATGATAGTGATGCTGTTGGACCTATCGAACATAGTGGTATAGAAGAATTATTAGATGATTTACAACAAAGTACTTGTTCAAATGTATGTATGAGTACTACTGCATCTGAAAGCAATTCTGATCGTGAACATAATATCCGACTTGAGGTAGAAGAAACTTCTAAACAGTTTGCAAAGCTTGTAAGGGATGCACGAGAGCCACTCTATCCAAGTTGTACAAAGTTTTTCAAGTTAGAGTTTTTGATAAAATTACTTCATATTAAAATCGTGAACCGATGGAGTCAGAAGTCATTTGATCAAATTTTGATATTGATTAAAGTAGCTCTTCTCGATAAAGAGAGACTTCTGAAATCATATTCTGAAGCAAAAATATACATATGAAAATTGAGACTTGGCTATATTCCTATTCATGCCTACAAAAATGACTGTATATTATTTTATAAGGATAATGAATAGGCAACTGAATATCCAAAATATGGTGAGCCTAGATACAAAATCGATAATAGAAAAGTAAAGAAGATATCTCAAAAGATTTTGAGATATTTTTTATTAATTTCAAAAGTTCAAAGGTTGTATACGTCCACAAAGACAGCTGAAGAAATGAGATGGCATTTTGAGCAGCGGGTTTTGAAGGAAAACATACTTAGCCACCCAACTGACTCTTTAGTATGGAAAGACTTCGATACAAAGCATTCGCACTTTATGAGTGACCCACGTAATATATATTTGGCTTGGTCTAGCGATGGACCCAGAATAGTGGGGTTGCTATAATAGGATATAAAGGAGAAGAAGAAATTGAATATTATGGTGTACTGATAGATATCATAGAACTAAAGTATAGGTCCAGTAATTCTGTATTCTTATTTCAGTATGAATGGTGAGATATTAGTAATAAAAATATCGGTATTCATATCGATCCACACTTTATCAGTGTAAATTTTGCACGAATATGGTACCAGAATGAGTCATATATATTAGCAATTCAAGCGAAACAAGTAATATATTTGAAGGATATAAAGTATCGAGGTAATTGACATATTGTACAAAAAATAACACTTAAAGACGTATATGACATATCAACCCGATTAGAGATGGATGAAAATTCAGATTTACATGAAGAGGAAGCTTTTCATAAAGTTGAAGCTTTTCAGCAAGAAGAACAAATATTAGCCGAGCTTTTTGTTAATGAAGAACTTGTAACGGCACCTTTGAATAAGGTTGATCTACCGTCCAATGAAGTTGAAGCTGATTTTGTATTTAATCTTGATGAGTCGAAGGGCGACGATCAGTTCATAAATGACGATGAGATAGAAGATGATACATATATCGATTATTGTGATTTGAAAGAAGATCTATACATCGAGGAAGATACGAATATTGATGAGTGATCTATATTCTTCATTCAATCTTCTCTTGCAATAATGGTATGCGATATAATTATATTTATTAGAATATAATTTATTTATTATTATTATTATCAATATTTATTTATTTATATGTCAAAAATTATAGATATGGCATAAGGAGTCAGACGATGATGTTCGCATTCATAGTCTACCTCAGAGGTTGAGGCGCCTTCACCGATCTCCGTTGCTGCATCGGCTCCTATAAAAGGGTCCTGCACTGGCAAGTCCCAATGAGGCGGGTCCCAGTGAGGCGGATCCCAATAAGATGGGTCTGAGTGAGACAGGTCCAAATGGTATTATTATACTTTTTATATAATAAAATTTAATTTTTTTTATTTGAATAGCTATCATATTAATGATTTATTTATTATTGTTTTAAGCCAGTCTTCATCGGTAGTGAGGTGAGGGTGCGGTCAATCGAAGAACCTCGCTCTAGAGTATTGGAGATGCGAGCACCTAGGACAACGTCTCCGTATCGAGATACCATCCAGCTACATCAGGCCCATTAGGGATAGTGCGAGCCGTGGCAGACTGAGCTAGACATCATATGCCGCAGCTATGCCTCCATGATGCTTTTCGATTGGCATCACGTTCTACCAGCTCAGAGAGAGATTTTCTACACCCACTTATAGGTAAAATAAATTATATTATAAATATTTAATTTGTATAGTATTCTTCTAATATTTATTATTGGTAAGGTATATTCGACATCATTGATTTTGAGGAGGATCGTGTGCGGCGAGCCGTGGACACTCATTTATCATTATGTTTCAAGGATTATCGCCATCACATGCATCAACATTGGTATCATATGGTGCTGGATTATGGGGAGGAGGCAGCACGGTAGCAGCCCTATAACAGCATCACTATAGATGATTGGACTGTAATATGCCGGTATTATGAGTATCCGACATATTAGGTTACATATCCAAATTTTTTTTTTTTAGAGTTTAATGATTGAATCATTTATTCTTAAATTAAATTTATTATCTACTAATTTGACTGGTAACTGTATAGAGAAGATGTGTCTAGAATGTCACAAATCGGACGAGACAGACCATACCGCATTGTGGGGTTTCGAGGTCATTCACTCATCATATGGAGCACATAATAGGTAATTTTTAATTTTTAATTAGCATATAAATCTTTAGTTATTTAAAATTTTTTAAATTAATTATTCTCAAATTACAGAGAGATACTGAGAGTGGCGAGCTTCCTGGTAGGATCGATATCTACCAACGGACCCATCAGTGACAGTCAGGAGAGTGGACGATGGAGAGTCAGGAGCTTTTTGTAAATTTTTTAATTATTTTTTATTTACAGTTTAATTTTTATTACAAAATTAAAATAGCTATAACTTTAATTTTCAGGACCGTATGACAAACATGAGATCCCAACCTATCCTGAGGGTTCAACCGCACCCACAGATGATGAGATCTGTGATCAGGTGCTTGGTATGAGATCCTGTTATGTTAGGAGTCTAGGGTGTGGGATCATTACTACCTCATCTTCATGCTCGTCTAGGGCTGACATCCATTCTGCCTGTGAGGCTCAGCTGACGGAGATGCAGAGGCAAACTATCGAAGATCGATAGCAGGCTGAGTAGCAAGCTCAAGAGTTGGTTGCACACGTCGATGAGTATCAGCAGCTTCAGATCCAGATGATGGAGTGGATGGCACAGATGGAGCAGACGATATAACTGATGAGACAGCAGTAGATCGGTCCGAGCTCTTTCAAGCGCTCTCCTTCTCTAACTCGTTCTCCAGATGTCAATACTTGACGGCTTCTTTATGTAGTTTTTTATTTTTGTTTCAAATCTTTTATAATTTTAATTTAATATAATAAAATAATAAAATTTATTTATAAATTTATTTTTTAAAATATTTTATTTTAATATTTTATTTTTTATTTATAAAAAATATTATAAATATAAATTAAAAATATATATTCATAAATTATTTTTTTAAAAAATATGTTTAATTTATTAGTGATGGAATTATTTTTGATAAAATATTGGTCATTAAAAATATTTTAGTATGATAATTTAATTATTTAATAAATATAAAATTATTAAAATTTTATATAAAATTAATAGTGATAAAAATTTATTCATCGTAAATAATTATTAATGATGAAAATTTTTGTCAAAAATTATCATATTTATGATGTAAGTTTTATATTGCTAATATTATTTAAATTTAGTTTTTCAAAAAATTTATTATTAAATTAATAATGATGAAAAATTTTTATTGCAAAAAATATTATTTGCGATGTAAATTTTTTATCGCTAAAAGTTTTTAAAAATTTTATTTCAAAAAATTTTAATTAAATTAATGGTGATGAAAATTTTTTATCGCTATTAATTTTTTATTTATTAGCGATGTTCTAATTCATCGTAAATACTTTTTTATGATTAAAATTTTTCATCAAAAATATTTTAACGATGAAAATTATTCACCGTAAATAAATATTATTAGTGATGAAATATTTTTTTATTATAAAATATTATCAACGACATGATTATTTGTGATAAAATATTAGCGATGAAATTTTCATCGCTAATCATTAATAGCGATGAAAATAGATTATTAGCGATGAAAATTTTTTGTCGCTAATAATCTATTTTATTGTAGTGTTAGGATGGAGGATTTGTTGGTCCAACTCGGGTTAGATCTGATCTTAAAGGAAAGGTCAGAGGATATAATAAATAGGCAGTGAAGTTTTTTGGAAAAGAGAATATTTTCGATGATTAGGAGATATTTTGGCAGACTCAGTTTTATATGATGTGTTAGAGGAAAGATCACCTAAAGAATTGTGGTCGAGGTTGCACAATATGTATATGAGAAAGAACATACGTAATAAGTTGATGCTGAAGAAGAAATTGTATAGTCTTCGGATGTATGAAGGCGGAGATATTGTGAGTCATATTCAACGGTTCGACTAAATGAGTATGGATTTACTGAATCTTAAGGTGAAGATGGAAGAAGAGGACAAGAGCTTGCTCTTGCTATGCTCGCTATCCAATAGTTTTGATCCATTAGTGACAACCCTACTGTATGGTAAGGAGATGTTGTATTATGAAGATATAGTCTCAGTTCTCAAGTCCAATGAGTAGAAAGAATGAATAACAAAGGAGAGTATTTCTTAGAAGGGCCTCATTGTTAGGGATGTCTGGCAGGGACACCACCTCTATAGGACTTTTTCGATACCACACGTCATAGTAGGAAGAAAGAAAAAATAAAACAGAAATACAATCAAATACGTGGATCAGTCAAAAGGTTCACCTCCACAGGGTATGCAAGTTTCACTATGAAAAAAAATTATAAGAGAAGATCACACCCTCAACCCTTGTACACCCAATCTCTCTCTTTCAAGAAGCTCTCTCTCACAAAAACTCTCTCTAGGATGACCTCCTAAACCCCTAAAGTGATCGTTGTCTGCTACCTGACAATCTACCTGAAGTACCCCTGCTCCTGCTCTCTGTCGGCGCCTCTTCAGGGCCTGTTGCTGCTGCCTGCCGAACTACTTCTCTCGACTGTGCTCGGGTCTTTATCGATCACCATGCCATAGCTCTTCTTAAAGACCTCAAATCATTTCTGCACAGGTGTTCCAAAATGAATCCAATGTGAATTTCATCTTCTATCAGAACTCCAGGACCCTTTGAGCCATTTGATTACTATCGCAAACTCCCACAACCACTAGATCGCACACATGCATGAAAATGAAAGCGAAACAGAGCATGGACTGTGGTAGACCATGAGAAACGGGCCTCGAAATAGCCCAAATCCATGGTAGACTGTGTGAAATTGGGTGGGAAATGCTTGGTCAGTCCATAATGGCCTCCATGGACCATCGGTCCATGCACCGTGTGTGGATTCCGTGAGAAATTCATGCGGGCTATGCTGCATGGACTCCATAAGAAATCCACGCGGGCTGTGCTTGGGCTGCCTGCATGGGCCAGGGCCGCACCCATGCTTGCGCCTGCCTGGGCCTGGGCCATGCACCGTGCATGCCTGCATGTCTGTGCGTTGGGCTACGCGCTAGCGACTGGCCCATGCACTGCCATCGGCCCCGTCGGCCTCCGTTGCTCTGTGGGCTATGCTAGCTTCTCTCGCACGTAACTTCACCGTCTAGACTCCGTTTGGATTGATTTTGGGCTCGTTGGACTCTATTCAGCATCACGGATCTTGCTATAGGCTCAGTATGAATCGAATCTTGAGACATCAAATCTTAACAACCTCTATCTTGACTTGATATTCGGCCTCCTCCTAACTATGAGAGCTTCTAGATCTCCTCGCCCCTATACCTTGGGACAATCACCTGCTGATCATAGATGGATAAATATGGGAGTCGAGCGAGATCGCTCGATCCCATCTCCTTCGTATGCTATGCTCCTCCTAACTTAAGACCTACTTGGGATATTTTTCTATGGTAATAGGATTCTCATCCTGCGATATCATCTCTTATCCTCTTGAGTCCCACATCTCATGCTCGACCCCCTCCTCCTGGAGCTCCACCTCACTTTGGACTTCTCCTGACTTTTGAAGCTTTACCTTACATTGGGTCCCCACCAAATAGTAATGTCCTCTTATCCTCTTCTTTTTCTCTAGAATAAACCTATCACCGTGTATGACCTTCAGGATTCCTCCACCAGCTACTATCCTGTAGCCTCTCGAATCTAGTCTACTCAATGAAATAAGATTTCACTTGAAATTGGATATGTATCAGACCTCCTCCCAATCTTCTTACTACACCATCATGTGTCTTCTAGCTGACCATCCTGATGTCTCTGATCACATAGCTCGATCCATCCGATAGATAAATAGTACCCTCACTGCTCTCCAGGGAGTCAAACTGCTCCTCTCTGCAATATACATGATAGGTGCATGCAGAATCTAAAATTCACTGTAGGAAAGAAATAGATATCTCATCAGATATCTTCAGGATATCATCCTCTGTCTCACTACTAACCATCGCTGTAGTAGCCCTCATCCGATTCCTGAGTTGAGAGCAATCTCTGGCTAGATGCTCCAACTCATCACACTGATAATATCTGATCTTAGTCAAATCTCTCATCTTGGACTTCGACTACCCTCATTGTAACCTCTTAGTGCTCCGTCTGTCACCTTCTGCTCCTCCAAAAATCACCAAAACTGAGCTGCCACCATCTGAGCTCGAACTTAGGTTCTTCCTCTTGAGAACCTTATTTTGGAGAATCACCATGGTGATCTCATCCATCTTGATAGTGTTCTTTTTCACTAAAAGAGCAGTCATCAAGGACTCATACGAAGGAGAAACGATGCTAGAAAGACCAGCATCCTGATCTTCTCCTCAATTTTTTCGCCAACACTGAGGAGGTTGGTGAGGATCTTCTAGAAGTGACTGAGATGCTCTTGCATGCTCTATCCTTTAGTCATCCGTAGCTGATAAAACTGCCTCTAGAGGAAGAGAATATTGATAAGAGACTTTGCCATGTATAACTCTTCGAGCTTCGACCACAACACCATTAAAAAAGACTCACCAAGCACATAGATCACCACCTCATTCTTTAGGTACAAGCAGATCATATTCATCGTCTGCATCTAGAGCCACCTTCAATCCTGCACCTCCATAGTAGTTAGCTTCTCCTCGCACAAGAGAGTATTGATCAACCCTTGCTAGATGAGCACGTCCTTCACCTTTGCTTGCCACAAGATGAAACTGCTCTTTTCATCAAATCTGTTGACTCTACTTTGATTGAACCTATTTTTTCTATCTTCAATTTTGTTCACCACCATTGCAACCTGCATTCTGGTACCACCTCATTCTGATACCACTTGTTGGGGATGTCTAACCAGGACACCACCTCCATAGAACCTTTTCGATACCATGCATCGCAGTAGAAAAAAAGAAGAAATAAAATAGAAACACAATCAAATACGTGAATCAGCTAGAAAGCTCACCTCCATGAGGCATGCAAGCTTCATTATAAAAAAAAATTACAAGAGGAGATCATATCCTCAACCCTCGTAAACTCAATCTCTCTCTCAAGAAGCTCTCTTTCATAAAAGCTCTCTTTTTAGAAAGATCTCCTGAACCCCTGAGTAATCACTGTCTATTGCCTGACTGTCTATCTAAAGCACCCTTGCTCCTGTTCTCTGTTGGCACCTCTTCAGGGCTTGCTGCTGTTGGCTGCCGATCTACTTCTCTCAGCTATGCTCAGGTCTCTACCAATCACTATGCTATAACTCTTCTTAAAGACCTCAGATCGTTTCTGCACAGGAGTTCTAAAATGAGTCCAACATGAATTCCATCTCCTATCAGAACTCTAGGACCCTTTGAGCCATTTGATCACCACTGCAAACTCCCACAGCCACTGGATCATGCATCCACATGAAAATCTGAGTGAAATAGAGCATGGACCATGGTAGACTGTGAGAAATGGGCTTGGAAATGGCCCCAATCCTAGTAGACCATGCAAAATTGGATGGAAAATGCCCGATCAGTCCATAATGGTCTCCATGGACTGTCGGTTCACTCACCGTGCATGGACTGCGTGAAAAATCTATGCGGGCCGTGCCTACGTGTACCTGCCTGGGCCTGGGCCGCACCTATGTGCACACCCACCTAGGCCTGGGCCATGCATCGTGTGTGCCCACACGTCCATGCAATGGGCCATGTGCTCACAGCCGGCTCGCAAGCCACCATCGACCATCGCCGACCTCCGTTGCTCTATGGGTCGTGCTAGTTTATCTCGCACGTAACTTTACTGTCTAGACTCTGTTTGGACTGATCTTGGACTTGTTGGATTCCATTCGTCATCACAGATCTCGCTATAGGCTTAGTGTGGATTGAATCTTGAGGTATCAAATTTTAACACTCATCATAGAGTAGAGGCCTAAGAGAGAAAAGGATAGGAAGGAGCACACGGGGTGGTACAAGTCCCAGAAAAGTAGTAAGGTGGCAAGGTGCTTCAAGTGCATTAAAGCAGGATACTTTAAGCGAGATTGTTCGCTTTGGAAGTAGTGTAAGGGAGAAAGAAAAGAGACTGATTCTTTGATTGTCGTTGCTGATTCAGAAGAGGAGGATTTTCTCTTAATGGTTTTGAAAGGATCTACAGTGTGTGGAGGATCCGAAACAGCAACAGCAGTGGTGGAGGAGCAGCAGGAGGTCCAATAGGGCAACGTTGGGCAACTGGCCTCATTTTTGGATTTGCCTTTTGTAGGTGCACCATCCAGAGGTGCCTCCACATGTGGAGGGAGGTTTAGCATAAGTTCAGAGCTGATGGGTACAAGAAAAGGAGAAAAATTCCAGTACTAGTGGCGATATCGCACTGTACAAATTGATGCAGAATGTGTGGCATGCAGAAAGAAATGGCTTTGAGGAGATGGTGTCATATGAATTGGTTCCAGCAAGAGGAGATCTTAAAACCTATGAGGAGGTTGAGGCAAGCCAAAAAGAAGATAGGTAAATCTAGGGCATGCCAGAAGAGCTAGTCTCTCTAGGAGAACCTGAAGCAGCGGTTGGTGCAGTTGTCTAGCAGAAGAAAGCTTACAGGACATAAGTGGGTACCTAAATGCAAGGAAGGACCTTCAACCCAAGGGGAGGTGGACGTCTCAGAGGCCTCCAAGAGAGCTCCAAGGCTGAAGGGTTTGGTATTGACGATGGGATTTACACAAGGTGCTGTCAAGATGCACGGCGACATCAGGTTGGTGCAGTGGACTGCATGAAGTTTGTCAAGACTTTGGAGCACTAAGGTGGAGATTGTAGACTCAGATGTAGTGCTTTCAAGCCTTAGGAGGTCAGGTGAGGAGCTATGATATTGGCTCCATGAGTTTAGGATCGATTTGGGTCTTAGGACTAGGACCAATTTGTTCCTAGGGTGGAGGTTCAGCCCTCCATGGTCTTGAGGTCCAGGAATTGGAGTCTTGATGGTCTTGAGGCCCAATAGATTTGGATCTTGAGTGGGCTAATCTATATTTGGGTTAGGTTTGGATCTAAAAGGATGAGAGCATATCAAGTCATGGGTGTACATGGGCTTGGATTCAGTACAATCACATTGGGTTAGCCATGAGAGTTTTTGGGCTAAGATTTGATCTATTTATATAGATATATATATATATACATATATATATACATGTAATTTGATCAAATGATAGTAGAATGAAAAGAACCTTTTTTCCTAACTCTCTTCTCTCTCTCTCTACTTCTTCATGCCGCCAAAGGCAAGAAACACTAGGGTTTCTTGCCCCCCCATCCAAATAAGGAAAGAATCAAGGGAAGGCGCTAGGGTTTCTAGCGCCTCCATCTCCTAGCCTCCAAGGCTTTTGTGCCCAAGCTCTTGGCTGTCCAAATGGGGGGTCTCCACATCCCTTTCCTTACTGCGGTGGCTACTTTTTAGATCCAAGGAAGGGGCACCACCCATCAAAGGAAGAAGAAACCAAGGAGGCGCACAAGGAAAACCCTAGAGGTGCTCGGGTTTGTAGTTGCCTATCATATTTGGCCTTATCCTTCTTACCGCCCCCTTTGTTGGATATTTATGGTTGGTTCCAAGTCTCCACACCTCCAAGAAAGTTATCCAATAGATGCAAGCTCTTAAGAATAACCTAGTAGACATCCAAAGTTACAACCTCATAGGTTACTTCATCAATACACCTCTCAGTGATGCCAAACTTGAAGATACATTGCTTGGTGATCTTCAACTCAACATCCTTCTGAATCTGACCAAGAGGGTAACTATAAGAACAAGGATGAGGCTTGGTCAGCAACTTCAGCTTCTGAACTAAATTTTCAAAAATAAGATTCTTTGACTTTCAGGATCTACAATAGCCTCGATGATGCTCTACTTTACTTGGATGTTCCAAAAAAATGAGTTCCTTACATGCCTCTAAATCTACCTTAGTTGTTGTTTTGGGGTTTCCTGCCATCAAGCTCAATTTAATTTGGATGCTTTCATGGAGATCTCCAACATACTTCATAAAAACTACATAATCATCGATGAAGATTTCGAGAGAGATTGCTTGTTTGTGAAACTCTGTAGTATAGCTCTAGACAGATTGATCATACCTTTGCTGCAGGTAATGTCATTTAATCCACCAATCTTTTTAATGGATGATTGAATAAAACTATTTTCTGATTAAGCCCTTGAATTTGCTCCACATCAAATTACAATTATCATTGTTTCCTATGTATGAATTCCACTAGATGAAAGTATGGTTAGAAAGCTCAAGACAAGTAAAAACTATCTCCTGGATACTAAAGTATCCATAAATAGTAAAGTAGATCTCTAATTGGTGTAGCTAATTATCTTACCTTTTTGCATCAACAATTCCATCACATACAGAGATCTTGGTTTAAGCTTCATCTTTAAATAGTTGATGAGAGAATATTTTTGTATCTCTAGGTTGCTCATCCTCCTAGATGGAGGATCGTTATCTCCAAACATTAGAGATAACTTCATAATAGGAGTTGTTGGCATTTGTGCTTATGCTGAAGGTACCATCAATCTGGAAATAGTTTTGGTGAATTGGATAATCTTCTCCATTAGTTATGTGAGATGTCCCTTCATTTCATCATCCATCAAGGAAGAACTAGCAGTCATATTTGTCTTTGTCCTTCGATGTACTTAAAGTATGAATACCTCTTCTCCTGATTACTTGTATTGTCCATGCATCTGGACCATATACTAAACATCTCTCCATATATGTAGAGGATCGATGCTTTAATCTCAACTTAATTTGATCGGAGAGAAAGAAGATTTCCTTTAATCCACTCTCCACTTTCTCTCTCTATAAGTTTCATTTTCTTTCTCTACTTTCTCTCTCTAAAATTTTTTCTCCTTAGATCATTTCTCTCTCTTGATAAATTTTTTTCTCTAGAAGTCATCTCTCTAGGATTAGCTAGTGAAGGGATTTATTTGAATGATTTTGATCCAATTCAAGCAAAGAGAGTCCTAATCTCCTGTCGTCGGGCATTGTACCGATAACCACCTTGGTCAGATCGGGATACCATTGGATTTGATTGTCTGTGATTTTTTATTGAACCATCTATATGCTAATTCAACCATGATTTGATGAAATCATCTGAATCGAATCGATCAGGTTGCTGGGTAGTGTCGCAAGATTTGCCTTGTTCCATTTTGTTAATTTTTCTCTACTTTGATATTTCTTCTCAATGTGATGTATGAACTGATCAATGAATTCAACTTGTTGCATTGAATCTAAGTTGATTTTGTTAGTCAGACAATATGCGCTCACTATCCAAGTCTTTATTGAGGATTGTGAGATCTAATCTTTGTTAATCTCTTTTAAATAATTATATTTTAAGTGATCCTGATTAGTTAAAGCTATTTGATCAAATTATTCTCTGACTATGGCCATTGCATAGTGCACTAACTCAAGTTCAACTCTTTTTGTATAAAGATATATTTTAAATTTTTATGATCCATGAAAACCTCATAGTGTATACCATATAAATAATGCCTCCATATTTTTAGAGAAAAAATCATAACTGCCAACTCTAAATCATGTGTAGGGTAGTTTAACTCATATGACTTTAACTGTCTAGAGGCATAGACTATCACTTTTTCATTCTATATTAGAATACAACCAAAATCCTTACAAAATACGTCACTGTAGATAGTAAAACCTTCTATCTCATAGATTGTCTCTTTAAACTCTCATGAAAAATCAAGATACATGTGCAAGACCATTAACACACAAACTCGAGATGGAGAATTCTATACTATGTGTATGATAGTTAATTGAAATCTAGATCAAAGGAATGTTGGTCAAGACTTAGTTTACTCCAATGCCTTCAAATAAAAACTATTCATACTGAGTGAGATTAAGTCTTATAAAGACACCTTGCTCATTATATAATATAGCATCCAGCAATCTATATTTTTAATTCATATTTTAGTTTATTGTTTTAGAAAATTTTTAGTTTATGGGGGATTGTTGGAGGGAATCTTAAATGAAAAACTCAAAATTTTTCTCAAATTCAAAGCTTCCTTCAAATATTTTTACTTTTTACAACCCATTTTAAGATTCTTTAGTCCTATATTGGAAAAGGATGAATCTTTAAGTCGTATATATGTGAAGGGCTTGTTTAAAGCCCCTTAGGGCATTAATATGGTTGAAGAAAAATTCTTTAATACATACGCGAAACCGATCAAATTGGACTGGACTAAATCAGGCAGGATGTGGGTGCAGGTGCGGGTGTGGTTTAAACACCCTACAAATCCAAAAAATATTTTTATTCTTATTTTACCTTTTACTGCCTTTAATGTCTTATTCCATTTTTGAATGTTGGGTTACATTACTATTTCTAAACATTGGGCTCCTAATTAAATCCTTAATGGGTGAGCATTAGGCCTCTAATTATAGGTTTAATGGGTCCAAATGGTCAGATTATAATAGCTATAAAAAGGCCATCCTAAGACCTAATCTATAATGCCCTAAAAAAATATTTTCTTCTCCTCTCCAAAGTTCTTTCCTCTGCTTTAGTTTTGTAATCTTCATCTATTCCTAATCATTTACTAGGTGCTAAAAGAATCTCCATCAATTTTTTCCATGATTATGTCTATAGGTGGAGAATCCCGATTGTATTTTAGGATAGATTTCTCAAATTATTCTGCATGAAAGAAGGAAATATGCCTTAGGACAGTATCCAATATACTTTTGGATTTGATAATTTTATTCTTATTTTTTATTTTTATGATCTTCAGTACTTCTTCAATAATTCTGCAATTGTGAATTTTCTTAATCTACATCTAAAATTTTAAGCATTGTTGTAACAATAGATACATACCTCCTAATATAAAAGACTCACAAATTTCACTGCAGAGGTTTTAAGTGTTGGAATTTATCTGATTGGGCCCATCCAAATGCGATCCAACTAACACATTAAGATTTGTTTTACTTATTTTAATTTGATCTGTTCTGATTCAAGATAAGCCTCCAATAGGATGATAGGATATATTTGTGGTGGTTGCGATAAAGTTAAACTCTATATAATTGAAGTATAGATAACGTCCATCTTAATCTTTATAACTGACTTTGATACTGTCTCTAATGGGTGAGGTATGTTATAAAATGATGTCCTGCCATCGAGAGCACTCAAAGTTGGGTTTATAATATCAAGATACTGCTTGTGGGCAACAAGGAATACATCCGGATCCTCTCCAGATTGCGGCCAGGCTAGCTCCAGAGATCATGACAGCATCGATCTTTCATTTTCGTGTAAATTTTAATATTCTGAAATTTAGACAATCCTAGTCGAAGCTAAGTTGCATAACACACACAAGCAAGATGCATGCCATAATTGTTGTCCGTATGATGTAATTCATTTTGTCGCTGAGTGTGATGCAGATCACTAGTTTCATAAACCATTGGTTTTTCTCGGGATAAAATGAAGTCAATTAAAAAGGAAATTGAGTAAACTTTAACAGGAGAGGCGTGAGTAATATGCAGATGAGAACACAACATCTCTTAGGACTATTGCTTTATTTTGCAAAAGCTGAATGTGTATTTTTTTTTCTCAGCAACTACAATCATGTCCATTGTAACTCTTCGATCTCATTGCAATCATAAGAAGATAGAAAAAGGACACATCATGTGTATTGCTTTAGCCCTTATTTCATTAAGGACATGGATTCAAAATTTAATGGCGAATCAATCTATTTGTTGACTCCTTTTTGCGGTCACTTTAAGAAAATAGGACAAAAATCTTAATGCTCAAGCTTATTCAGGAAAAGCTTTTGGTTGATGGCCTTGATGTTTCTTTTAGTTGACCATGAAAAGAGAAATATTGAAGATTTATTTTCTAAATACCATTGGTCGTTGATGAAATTTTCCTGAAATCCTCTTTGTTGCTTTCCAAATCATACTGACATCTTGCTGCTGATTAAGGGTGCCAAAGGATGAAGACTGAGTTCACATTCGAATATAATTATCTTGAGGATGAGCTTGTCATGTAGGTATGGTAGATCACATTATATTGACAATTTAATCTCATGTTTCAGTACGTCATAATCAAAGGCTCATAATTTTCTTTGCTGATCACATTTGAAAACTAATTTTTAGATACTCAATTATAAGACATCTGTTTTTGCAGCTTATAGACTCTCATTCTTATCTGTTCTTTTTTAACTATTGTGATGCTTCAGATACAACTTTGACCCCATTCTTTTAACCCCCCTTTGAAGAAATCAGGAGCAGGATTTGTTTTGCCTATGACCTGTTTGACCTGTTAGGTTTTTGCTGCTCTGAAACCAAATCTAGAGTGAAGCACAGATCTGAATGCAAGAATTTGTTTCTGCAGAGGTGAATCTGCTATAAGTTCAGGAACATGTAACGATGAATGAAATTGATATATTATTTAGGAAAAGCTTATCTCATGTTAATCCAAAGCTGATTGTATGTTAAATATTCAGAATGAAAAAAAAGGTTAGCAGCTAACGAAATCCTCCTTCAAAAAAGTTCATGAAACAAAGAAAACAATGAACTCCAATATATATTTGCATAACGGACTATGGATCATAGAGATTTGAGATGCCAGCTATGTTTGGCTTGCTAATATGATGAGCAACAGTCATCTACTGCTAAAACAGGCAACGTTACACCCATCCAAATATATATGCACAATTTTTTATATTACAAAATATGCATCATAGGGGATCCGCAATCAACATATACACACATCCTAGGCCACCCTACTTACATGATGGTACTGGCGGCTGAGAACTCGACCTCAATGGTACCGTGACTTTGTTCCCAATGCAAAATTTTTTAATCTGGTGGCATATGTCCTAGTGCAGATTCTCCTAGAAGGAAGTCTGTAGTTCTCGGGCTTCAAAATGTAAATCGCGTGCATAGTTTTTCTAGCTTATGAGACCATGCAAGCACACACGTGATATTTATATTAGGACCCATAAACTCCCCTTTCATTTATTTGATAGGAAATACAAAAACACAAACCTCGAGGTGCTATATATATATATATATATATATATATACGCGCGCGCGCGCGCGCGCGCACACACATCACAATACAACGGCAACCATGCTTCAACACAGCAGGGTGGGCCGGCTATAAAGCATCGTTTTCGAGCTTCACCAAACGAGCAAGCGAGAGAAAAGGGATACACAGGGAGGGCCATGTCACTCTCCTATCACACTACCCGAGCGATAACATCCTCCTCCACATCCGCAGCTTCTGCCTCGGCCATCTCCACAGTTCCTTCCATGGCCTCCTCCACGGCCACTTCAACAAGCTCCCCCATGGCACCTCTCACAGCCTCCATCGCTTCCTCACGGACGCAACGGTATGGCCGCTGCCCTGGCAGGTTGCCACGTGGGTTGTAGCTGCACATGATGAAGTAGTTACCGTTGTTGCATCTCATGCGTGCGCAACCGAGCTGCGTCGATGTGCTCCACACCACCTGCGTGTAGTGCGAGCATGTCCTCCCTGCAGCACAAGTGTTGGATGGGCAGCGGTAATACTGCTTCTCACTCACCCATGAGGCCACCGCAGCGGAGGGAGTGTCCCTGCCGCGGGTGCCGATGTAAATGTTCCAGCCATAGGGGCCGGGTGGGGGAATAGGCCTGCAGTCCCGAACACGCTGGGAGGCGTACCTCTGGGCGAAGTTTGCTAGATTCTGGTTCCAACTCATGCGGGGCAGGCCCAGCGCCGCTCGGGCGGCGTTGTGGGGGCCGAGGTACTCATTCTGGGCTTGGGCAAGATGGATGGTGGAAAGGCAAATGGCGCTCACGATAGCAAGAGAAAATGCAACCTTTGAGAACCCCATTTTCGTTGGTTTAACAGAGGAAGAGTGTGTGATGGGTGAGATGGCTAGGGTTGTTGGTGATATTTATAGATACAGATGGGGTGGCCAGTGGAGGGCATCTTGCCCTTTATTCGCGGCCAACTCTGCAAGGTTAGGTACTCTTTCATCACTGCCTGTTATTCTATATAGCCATCACATTCTATCCTCCAATAAACTAAACATGGTTGTATAGGGTTATGATTCTTTAAGTAAGGGTTGTTTTGGAGGTGTTGTGTAGAGATTTAGGTAGGTCATCGCCTTAAAGATGTGAAAACTTGTGTTTAACAAAGCAAAGGAAAGTCATGCTGCTTCCTTTGCGGGCTCTGGCATCGCTGCTGGCATACTTTGTTCTAACCTAACAGCTGAGCTGTCTATCATCTATTTTGCTTTCTTGGTTTGAGCAATCATAGCAACCAATTTTGGGTTGCAACCATCACTTAAGATCAAGCTATTACGATATTTATTTTCATTTTTTCTTAGAAGTCCATTACAACCTATTGGCTTACAACCTGATGGGAGGACAACTAATTTCCATGTGTTATTACCCATACTAGAATAAATTTCTTTATTAATTAATAGCTTATTTTTGGGGAACATAAAGAAATTTGATCCAAGGATTTTTGCCTTTCTAACTCTTTTAGCTATTCTTGTATAGGCTAAAGATTTCTTTCTCTGTCATTCTCTAATTGTTCCTTTTTGTGTGGAAGATGATTTTATTCTGAAATATATACTTTACATTTAGGAATTGAATTAAACCTATTTTCATAAAATATGATATCTCTCGCTCAGTTATAGTATTGATTGCTATTGAGTCATTAGGTTTTATTATTATGAACCAATATATCTTACAATTTTGTGCATATTCTAAGAATATGCATTCAATTCCTCTTTCCTCTAGCTTTGTCTTTTCGGATGTAAAAATCCTTACAATAGCTCTACATCCCGAGTAGTATAGATCAGGCATTCTCTTCCTCGAAAGTTCATAAAAGATTTTATTACTTCTTTTATTAGGAACTATGTTTAATATATGACCAGCTCAAATAGAGCTTCACTCCAAAATCTTGTCTTAAACCAAAATTAGAAAGCATTGCCTCAACTATTTCTATGAGCAACTTATTTTTTTCTTCTGTCATGTCATTATAATATAGCACATAAGGTGCAAAAGTTTCATGAATAATTCTAGCTAATTCAAATTAATCAGGATCATAATATTCACTACTTGTATCAAATCTTAAATATTTAACAAATGTCTCACTATGCCTCTCTTGCTATCATTGTTGCCAATTTTGCCACATGACTAATGCCTCTACCTTCATTACTACTACCATTATTATCAGTATCATCACTATTTTCATTAGACCATTGTTGCTATAATTGTTACCTCTACATCATCACTAGTACCCTCACCATCATCATTGTCACTATCACTATCACCGCTACTATCATTGCTATTGCGTTGCTTCTACCATATCACCATCATTATCATCACCCTCTCTACTATACCACCATCATCCCTACTATCAATGCCATCACTAACTCCATTACCTCCTTTGTGGGTACCACCATGTGCTCATTATCAATATGTTTATTTTAAAAACAATTGACTATACTAAGTATGCTTATATTTTTATGAATTAAAAAATAGATATAATTTTTATTTTTATTCTAAAAGTAAAATATAAAAATAATTACAATTGACATATTAAGAGCATATATTTATTTTTTTTATAAATATATTCATTATACCATTAATTGTCTTTGCATTGATTTAGGAACTATGATTGACATCAACTTTGAAACTGTAGTCGATGATGACTTCTTTGTCTTGTTCCCTTAATGAACGATTTGCATGCTTCTGACTTCCATTTGGGCAACATATGTGGGAGGCCGTCCCAACTTTCTTTTATTTATAATAGCATGTTTAGATTACTCCCCTTATCAAGTTGGTCTCAGGTTGCTGGCAAGAGAACTAGGATCGGTACAAGAGATTTGTTATATCAAATAATATTTTTTTTGATAGATTATATTAAATTTATTTTAGAATAACATATTTCGGTACACATGCCTGGTAATTCTACGCAAGGTCTGAATAATGACCCTATTATATTACAAATCCCCAAAAAACTGATGTTGATGGCTATAAGAGTTGTAACGACCTACATTGGCCCCATCGTTTTAGATTTTTTAAGTATTAAAATAATATATAGTTATAATAGCATGATAACAAAATATAATATAAGGTATTGAAAATAATAATATTATCATCCAAGTCACTTTTCAATCAATAAACAGTTAATTTCTTTAAAAGTGGTACACATATTATTGGATTAAAAAATAAAAAACTTGAATTTTGATTATCTAAAAAAATAATATAAAAACTTGACTGTTACAAGATGGCCAGCATTTGCGCCATATTATATGTTTTAGATTTGTTTTAATGTTAAAATAGTATAGTTATAGTAACATTATAGCAAAATATAATATAGGGTATAAAACAATAATCATGTTATTATCCATATCACTTTTAAATATTCAACAATTTAAAGGTTATTTTCTTTACAAGTGATACATGTATTTTTGGATAAAAAAGTGAGTAAAAGAATTTGAATTTTGATTATTTAGGAAAACAATATAAAAGCTAATTATGTTGACTGTTACAACAGTTGAAACAGCCAGCATTTGCCCTATTTTTTTAGATTTTTTTAAATACTAAAATAAGATAGTGATAATAACATTATAACAAAAATCAAAATAAGCTATTGAAAAAATAATAATGTTATGATCCAAGTCACATTTCGTCTAATAAAACAGTTATTTTCTTTTCAAATGGTACGTACATTTTTGGACTAAAAAATGGGTACAAAAACTTGAATTTTGATAATTTAGAAAAACAATATAAATGCCAAATTATTGTTGTTTTTCTCATTATGTTCTAGCTCTTATAATGTATTAGCAATTAATCATCGCTGTTATTTTAATATCCATTGCTAAAATATACAAACATGATATATATACCGCTTTGAAAACCATTATAGGGATTGCTACAATATTATGGCCTCCAATAATTGTGTAGATCTTAGAGCACCCTTTATTCATTTTAATATATTGCTATTATTTTAATATCATGCCCTTTATTTGTGGCAAATTTTGCTAGGTTAGATAGTCTTCCATTACCAATGGTTAATCTATATGAACTTAACATTCTATATATGCTCTAATAAACTAAACGTGATATGATTCTTTAGGATAAGGATTGTTGGAAGTATTGTATCGAGATTTACTCAGGTCGTCTCCTTGAAGATGTGAAAAATTGTGTTCCCAGAAAGGGAAGAAAAAGAGGTTTGCAAAGATGAAATAAAGAAGAATAGAGGCTTGGAAAGATAAATGGCAAGGATAGACGGACAAACAGAGCATCTCATTTCATCGGAAAAGGGGAATGCTCCCGTCTTGTACTGTTCAAAAGCTTGGGCTGTGATGGAAATTTAACAAGTAGAGAAACCAAGCAAAATATGTGAAAGATGCAGCGAACAAATCAAACACAGAAACACCAAGATTTACGTGGAAAACCTCCTCAATATGAGGAGTAAAAACCACGGCCCGACACCCACAACTTCCACTATAATCAAATAATGGGAATACACAAGATTCCTCTCTAGTTATCAACAACCAGAGGCATACATCAACTTCTCAACACAATAAATCATCAAGAATCAATATTCTTGGCAGCCACAAATATCTAATGATGCAACAAGTGAAGTTGAGAAGATATTACCAGAAAATAGAAAAATTTTGAAGAAAACGGCAAGCAGAAATCAAAGAAAAAGGACTTCAATTCCGATCTCCACCGTCCAGATTGAAGAACCAGGTGTCGAGAATATGCAGACCAAATTTCAGTTTGATCCAACGGTGAACGAATTCCCGGCAACCACTTTTGCGAAGGCTGCACAAAAAAATCTGAAAAAGGAACGATCTCTCTTTTTGCCGTCTTATGTTTCTGATCTTCAAAACCTCTTTTTCTCCGTGGGTGCTCTCCAAAATTACCTTTTTTAAATACTAAGATTTCTTTTGGAGCAAAATAAAAATGAGTCATCAATATGAGTTTTGACCCATATAGGCTTTGGGCCATTCTCCACATAGGAGAGACCCAACCCAACAAATCTCCCCCTCTCGACTATGTGGAGAGGGTCGTCATCCCAGCAATATGACGACAAGCTTTGATCTTCTCTGATGGTAATGCCTTTGTCAACATATCCGAACCATTATGATCAGTGGATACTCTCTCAAGTAGTAACAACTTAGCATTCAATACATCTCTAATCCAATGGTACCTCACATCAATATGTTTCGATCTCGAGTGAAAAGTAGAGTTCTTAGCAAGGTGAATAGCACTTTGACTATCACAGAATAGGACATATCGATCTTGCTTGAAGCCTAGTTCCTGAAGAAATTTCTTCATCCATAGCAACTCCTTGCAAGCTTCAGTAGCTGCAATAAACTCTGCCTCTGTGGTAGAAAGTGCAACACATTTTTGCAATCTTGATTGCCAAGCCACAGCTCCCCCTGAAAAAGTGATCAAGTAGCCTGAGGTAGACTTGCGAGAATCAACATCCCCAGCCATGTCTGCATCTGTGTAACCAACTAACACAGGTTTCTCACTTCCAAAACAAAGACTCAGACTAGAAGTACCCCGCAAATATCTCATAATCCACTTCACCGCATTCCAATGGTCTCTCCCTGGATTTGAAAGAAAACGGCTTACCATGCCAACTGCATGAGCTATGTCTGGCCTCGTACATACCATTGCATACATCAAACTACCTACTGCTGAACTATAAGGCACACTTTGCATATCTTCTTTTTCTTCATCAGTAGAAGGACTTTGTTTACTACTCAATCTAGTAGCAATAGAGAAAGGAGAGCTAACCGCTTTGGCTTTATCCATTTTGAATCTTTGAAGAACCTTTTCAATGTATTTTTCTTGTGATAAATACAGTTTCTTTGTAGTTCTTTCCCTAGTGATCCTCATGCCAAGAATTTGCTTAGCAGGCCCTAAGTCTTTCATGGCAAAGAACTTGCACAACTGTTTCTTCAGGCCATCAATTCTAGAAGCATTCCTACCAACAATTAACATGTCATCAACATAGAGTAAAAGAATAATAAAATCAGCATCAGAGAATTTTTGCACAAAAAATACAATGATCAGTGGTAGTTTTTGTGTAGCCTTGCTCCCTCATAACTGACTCAAATTTTTTGTACCATTGTCTGGGTGCTTGCTTCAAACCATAAAGACTTTTGTTCAACTTGCATACAAAATCTTCTTTTCCTTTTACTCTAAAACCCTCAGGCTGTTCCATGTAGATCTCCTCCTCCAAATCACCATGGAGAAAAGCAGTTTTTACATCCATCTGCTCAATCTCCAAATCAAGACTAGCAGCTAAGCCAAGAACAACCCGAATAGATGACATTTTCACAACAGGAGAAAATATTTCTTTAAAATCAATTCCTTTTCTCTGACTGAATCCTTTAACCACCAATCTGGCTTTGTACCGTGGATGAGAGTTATGTTCTTCATGTTTAACTCTATAAACCCACTTATTTTTTAGAGCCTTCTTGTCTTTAGGCAATTTCACTAGCCCATATGTATTATTCTCATGCAAGGAATTCATTTCATCTTGCATGGCCTCAATCCACTCCTTTTTCTGCTCACTATCTACAGCCTCTTCAAAACTCTCAGGTTCTCCTCCATCAGTCAATAAGACATATTCATCAGTGGAATACCTAGTAGATGGCTGTCGTATTCTAGTAGATTTTCTGAGTGGCATTGTTGGAGAGGTTTCTATCACTGCTGGCTGATCATGATCATTATCATCTGTCTCATTGTTTACAGGCTCATCTGCATTTTGTTCAAGGACTGGTGTGGAAGGGACTATCTCTAAATCAATCAAATTATCAGTGTATTGTGGCACTGATTTCTCAGTCTTGTCAATATCCTGTATTGTCTGGTTCTCTATAAACACAGCATCACGACTTCTAATGAGTTTCTTGCCAATAGGATCATAAAACCTATAACCAAACTCATCCTGACCATAACCCACAAAAATACACTGTTTTGTCTTCACATCGAGCTTGGATCTCTCATCTTTGGGAATATGCACAAATGCCTTGCATCCAAAGACCCGCAAATGATTATAAAAAACATCCTTGCCTGTCCAAACTCTGTTGGGTACATCAAACTGCAAAGGAACACATGGTGAGAGATTTAATACATGAACAACAGTGTTTAAAGCTTCTCCCCAAAAGGATCTAGGTAACTTTGCTTGTGAAAGCTAACATCTGACTCTTTCAATCAATGTTCTGTTCATTCTCTCAGCCAACCCATTCAATTATGGTGTCTTTGGTGGTGTTTTCTGATGCCGAATACCTTGCTGTTTGCAATATTCATCAAATGGCCCTGAATATTCACCCCCATTATCTGTACGGATACATTTCAACTTTTTTCCTGTCTCTCTCTCAACTGAAGCTTGAAACTGTTTGAAGACATCTAATACTTGATCTTTATGCTTCAAAGTATAAGCCCACAACTTTCTTGAATGGTCATCAATGAAAGTAGCAAAGTAAAGTGAACCACCAAGTGTACTTGTCTTCATAGGACCACACAAGTCAGAATGCACCAAGTCAAGTATGTTCTGCTGTCTAGAAGAAGGATGTGACTTGAAAGATACTCTATTCTGTTTTCCTGCTAAGCAGTGAGAACACTTCTGCAAATGTGTACTCATCATGCCAGATAATAGATTCTTCTTGACCAATAAAGCCATTTCCTTCTCACTCATATGACTAAGTCTTTGATGCCACAACTCTGTTTCACTCATATTCTCTACTGCATTAACAACATCTTTGGAGAGCCTTGCGTGCAACAAATACAAAGTGGAAGACTTCTTGCCTCTAGCCACAACCATAGCACCTTTGGTGAGTTTCCACTGGCCATTGGAGAAAATATTACAAAAACCATCATCATCCAGTTTACTTGCTGAAATCAAATTCAAACGGATGTCTGGAACATGCTTCACATGCTTGAGAACTAATCTGGTACCATTGTTTGTCTCTAAGCAAACATCTCCAATGCCAATAACTTTAGCAACACCGTCATTACCCATCTTCACAACCCCAAAGTCACCGGCCGTGTAAGATGTAAAGAACTCCTTTCGAGAAGTAATATGTGTCGAAGCACCACTATCAATCACCCAACTAGTTTCGTCATATGCTAAGTTGACAATATCACTGTCATAAACAAGAAGAAAATCTTCGGTAGTGGTGGCAACTCGTCCTTCATTGTTGTTATCATCATTATTTTTTTCTTTATCTTTATTATTTTTGTTCTCTCGCTTTAACTGTCTGCAAAATCTTTTGATGTGCCCTTTCTTACCACAATGATAGCACTCAATATTTGCAAACTTATTTCTGGACTTGCTTCTGCTACCTTCTTTATTCTTCGGCCCACGGCTCTTACTTCTCCCCCTGGTCTCAGCAACTAGAACATCTGACTGTGAAGAGGAATATTGTGACTTTCTTCTCATCTCTTCATTCAAAACACTACTTTTAGCCATATCCATTGTGATCACACCATTAGGAGCTGAGTTAGATAACGACGTTCTAAACATCTCCCATGAGTCCGGTAGTGTACCAAGAAGCCATAAGCCCTGCACTTCCTCATCAAATCTAATACCCATAGCAGCTAGTTGATTTATGATTCCCTGAAAGGTGTTTAGATGATCTGTCATGGGGGTATTATCTCTATATTTCAAAGCCATCATCTGCTTGATTAAATACAGCTTATTATTTCCAGTCCTCCCTGCATATAACTGCTCAAGCTTAGTCCACAAAGTTCGTGCATGTGTCTCTCCAATAATGTGGTTCAATACATTATCATCAACCCACTGTCTGATGTATCCACATACTTGTCTATGTATCAAGTTCCACTCTTCATCAGTTTTATCAACAGGTTTTTCAGAAGCAAAAACAGGTAAGTGGTATCCTTTCACATAAAGAACATCCTCCATTTTTGATTTCCAAACAGCATAATTAGATCCATTCAAATTGATCATTCTACTTGAATTAACTTCCATTGTTCGACACAGGACAACAAATCAACGAACCTGGCTCTGATACCACTTTGATGGAAATTTAACAAGTAGAGAAACCAAGCAAAATATGTGAAAGATGCAGCGAACAAATCAAACACAGAAACACCAAGATTTACGTGGAAAACCTCCTCAATATGAGGAGTAAAAACCACGGCCCGACACCCACAACTTTCACTATAATCAAATAATGGGAATACACAAGATTCCTCTCTAGTTATCAACAACCAGAGGCATACATCAACTTCTCAACACAATAAATCATCAAGAATCAATATTCTTGGCAGCCACAAATATCTAATGATGCAACAAGTGAAGTTGAGAAGATATTACCAAAAAATAGAAAAATTCTGAAGAAAACGGCAAGCAGAAACCAAAGAAAAAGGACTTCAATTCCGATCTCCACCGTCCAGATTGAAGAACCAGGTGTCGAGAATATGCAGACCAAATTTCAGTTTGATCCAACGGTGAACGAATTCCCGGCAACCACTTTTGCGAAGGCTGCACAAAAAAATCTGAAAAAGGAACGATCTCTCTTTTTGCCGTCTTATGTTTCTGATCTTCAAAACCTCTTTTTCTCCGTGGGTGCTCTCCAAAATTACCTTTTTTAAACACTAGGATTTCTTTTGGAGCAAAATAAAAATGAGTCATCAATATGAGTTTTGACCCATATAGGCTTTGGGCCATTCTCCACATAGGAGAGACCCAACCCAACAGGCTGGGGGATCGTGGCAACCTACTTTGGGTTACAACCATTACTCAAGAACAATACGTAAAGGCCCTAAGTTGCTTCCTTCATAAAGAATAACTGGACATCTATTTTTGGCTCCACACGTATGGTAGTTCTTCATACAGCAGACCTTTTGTCGCTTTTATCGCAAGTGGGTTTCAAGCCCCAGTTTGTAGGATAAGGGAAAGGGATTCTACAAGCCACACTGTAGGTCTCATGTTTAATTAAACCCTCAGTAGACTTCATTTAAACATGAAATTTGAATGCACATATAATTATTTGTTTCAGCCTTCAGCATGGCTGAAACTGCCGTTAAATTACTCTTAGAATTTAAATCTATATTATTTGAGCTATGCAAGCAAAAGCCTCCATTAATTAAATTCAAATAAGTCTGTTTGTCTGTTTGTTTTTATTTTGTTAACTTAATGTTTACACTTCTTAATTTGCTTGCTAGAGCTTCTGGAGAATGTCTTGCATTGCGTTTGACTTGGATTTGAGACTCCATGCTAAGGTCACCTTGTTATACATTGTACAATTTCCATAGTTTGTTTTAGGATTCCCAAGACTCGTCTCTCGTGAACTCTCTGCTCGAGGCTGATTCACGTAAATTTTGTGTTCTCTATCTTCCAAGTTTAATCCAAGTTTGTGTTCGTAAATTTTGTGTTATCCTTATTGGAGCATCTTATGATTCTGTAAGAGCAGTTTTCTTATTTTCCCTTCTCCTGCACGTATCAAGGACTAATTAACACTGTAAGTGGGCTATCAAATCCAAACAAACGTGATGCCACGCACTGGTGTGAACGGGTCTAACATACAAGCAATGTAGTCTTTTACTAACTAGATATATTAATTCATAGCCCAGTAGCTGATGAATAAGCTCATCTTATCCATTTTTCATAGACTCCGTTGGTTGACTTACATATCCAATTGGCCTGCATATTGGTTAATTTAACCAGACTTCATTGTCTACAAGACTTTATTCAAGTGACGCAAATTGTACAGCATCAAAAGTTTGACTAACTCAAAGTCCCACATGTACAGCTCGAGGCTTGCGTATAGGTTAATTTCCTCCTTGCAAATGTCACCAAACCGCTGAGAGCGAACCACTTGGTCATATATTTCTCCTAATCTGCTTTGTTGTTTTAATATTTCAAATGGCTGAATTTTTTTATGGCTTTTACTTCCTTTCACAAAATGAAAGCATTTTTATATTTCGCAAGGGAAAAAAAAAAATAGGGACCAACAAGTTGATCGCTGGGAGAGAAGAATTATCCACCGTCTCCTTGCATTGACCGGGGCACCAAGCAGACATTGTCATAAAATACTAGTTAATTTAAGGGGTTCTACCGCGGTGCCACGTACGGAGATTCTCTTGCTGCAAAATATATATATTAAATATATAGAGCTCGATTTGGAAAATAGCAACCCAACGTCTTTCAATCCTCAGTCTTGTACTAGAATTAATACTAAACTATGAGTGCTCTGCTTGCATTATGCGGTGACTGAAAGAGGGAAGCTCAACGGGCATAACCCAGAATAAACCTTGGTTCTAAATCTTGACATTGAAAGGGTCGCCACAGCACCTCGTACATATCCTCTCTACCTTTTTTTAATTTTTTTTTAATTTGACGTCTGCGTCCATTAATTATACCTTATAAACGTTGGCTTTTTTATTAGTTCGCACCAAGGCAGACTTTCCGAATTTACAGCGTTTGACAATGCCTTCACCTTCCATCCATAATTATTTGGGATTTTTTTTAAAATAATATATTTTTAATAAAATATTTTAAAAATATCACGGTTCACAAATTATTTTCAAAATTACTGTTAGAAAGACACTTCGGATAAATTCGTGGGTTCAACTCATAAATTTTGAACTGACATGGATAAATTTATGAGTTGAACCCACGAATTCTCAGTCCACATGATTCTTTGCATGAATTTTAATATTTGAATTCGTGGGTTGGAGCCACGAATTAATCTGAATGGATTCATCGATTTAATCCACAAATTCAAGAATTCATAAGTTTGACCCATGAATCATCAACGAATTTTTTTTAAAATTTAAATAAAATTCATGAATTAAACCTACGGATTCTTGTATTCGTGAGTTTAACCCACGATTTCTCTTTGAAATTATCGTTGCATAAATTTATGGGTTTAACTCATGAATTCGAGAAATCATGGGTCCAACCCATGATTTTATTATCTTTAAATCCAACCCTAGCCCTTCCTACTCCTAATTGAGAGTTTTTCAAAAAAATTTTTGTATTGGTGCATTTAGTCCACAAATTCTGATCTTCGACTTTAAAATCGATTATGGCTTCAAAAAAAGATGAAGTTTTGTCGAAAGAAAAGGGAACTTGAATAGAGAAAAGAAAGCAACCATCTCGTAGGTATGAAATTTTTTTTTCTAAATAGTGAGTGTAGTAAAAAATTTCAATCAATTATTTTTAAAAGAAAAGTTGTAGGAGGTAGAATAGTCGATTTAAATAGTTTTAGTGATTCTCGTATTAAATTTTTGTCTGAAAAGATGGGTTGGCTATCTATGATTACGCTCAACAAGCCAACGTATCCTACTCCTGTTCACTATTTTTATAGTAATTTTAGTTTTAATAATAAATCATGTTCTATTTCATCGCATGTTAAAGGATAAGTGATCGAATTTGACTGTGAAGTTTTAGGTCAAATTTTGAATATTTCATTAGATGGTGATAGATTTTTCAATAATAGTATTATTTGGAATCATCCAATATTAGACTATGCTTCCTGTGTTAGAACTATTTTTGAAGACAATATAAGTGTGACCGCTAAACCTGATACAAATCTATTATCACTTGAAATTAGGTTAATCCATTATATTTTTACATTTAATTTTCCATCCAAAGGAGGTCATAGAGAATACGTATCATATTTAAATATTTATCTTCTCAGAATGGTTCTTTCAGGTGATAGGGTTAATTTGCCCTATATAATAATATTTTATATGCATAAATGTTTCCAAAGCTCAAAAACTATCTTGCCATATGGAGCTATTCTGACTGCTATATTTGAGGTATTTGATGTCCGCATCATAGCTGATGATAAAGTTATCAAGGTTAAACATAATGACATTTACAATCATGCATCTTTGAGGCATATGGGGCATACATTTCATAATGGGTATGGATGCGTACGTCTATAGTAGATGAAGAAGAACATGGCAGTGAAGGAGGTGGTCAGCCTACTGATAGAGAGTTGCTTACATATGCTACACATTTCAATCAGCAGTCATCAAATTAGCATACATTATCTGCTCGCATAGATGCATTGGACATATCTGTTAGCGAGAGATTTGCACATATGGATGCTCGGCTGGAAGAGGGATTTGCACAGATGGGTGTCCGATTAAATAAGAGATTTGGACAATTTGATCAGTTCATACAGCATTTTTATCATCAATTTTTTCCACCACCACAGGATCTTGCTTCAAATGATTAAACTTCAGCAATTGGTTGCAGTATGTGAGGCTTCATCCAAAGATCTGCCATCTTTTTCATTTATTTTTGGATAAATATATTTCAATTTGATGTAAGTATATGTAGCTTTCTTTTGTTGCTGTCATTTTAGATAAAAAATCATGTATTCTGATCAAAATTATATAAAATTTAAGATATGATTTTGGCAGCAAAATGGTTAATCAATAATTAGTATCCAAGAATATATCCTAAACCAAGAATACATTAGTATCCAATCAATAATTATAAAAAATAGAGTAAAAAATTTATAATTTGAAAAATATATTGAAAATTGGTAAGGGCGGTCGACCACATAAGGAAATCGGTCAATCGAGGCCCACCGAGCTGACTGATCGAGTCCGGAACCTCAAGCTGATCGACCATTATGGCACACAAGCCGTGCCATTGTGGTTGACTGCTTGAGAATTTCGATTGACCGTCGCCCATCGAGCTCACCGGTCGAGCCAGGTAGCTTAGGCCGATTGACTAGGAGCACAATTCTCTTTGCATGCGGTCGACCACCTGGTGATTTCTATCGATCGCTATACATCGAGCCGATCGATCGAGCCAGGTTGGCCTGTGCGGTCGACCACTGTGGCATGCAAAGTGTGTCACGTCCCGAACCCAATACCCGAGTCGGATACGTGATGGCCGCACACTCCTTAGAGCAAGCCCTAAAGAATATGCAAGGCCAAATTAAATCATTACAATCTTATCAACCATAATATTTAATTTTAATAATAATTCATAAAACTTACATAATTACAATTAACATTCCTTCAATCCTCTGATCAGGTATCAACGGTACTCTATCTATGCATCCGCTCACTCACAAATCCATACCATAGCCAACCAGAGACATCTTGTAACTCTGAGAAGAAAAAGAAAGATGAAGGGGTGTGAGCTTTACAGCGCAGTAAGAATTTTCATATCACACTGATATAGTAATATAGTCTTAAAATAAGGATAAGCAATAAAATATAAAATCTCATGTTCAATGTCCAGAATAATGCAAACATTCACAAATTTTCTGTCTTGTTAAAATAGATGCATCATCATATGTTAACAGATGAAACACTTTTATTCAACAATTATTTCATATCTTATCTTTTATTTCTCTTTTCATAATCACATAATTTTTAACATTTTCTTTCTGGTTCTAGACTATCCAAGTCCATACCTCAGTCATCATCCGGATCGAATCCACTTAAAAAATCTTTCAAGACCGTCCCAGGATGAGCTCCTGGCCGGCTGTCCCACGTATGAAAGCCCGTGAGAGGCTGTCCCAAGCATAAGCTCCTGGCAGGCTGTCCCAGGTATGAGCTCCTGGCCAGCTGATTCACCTGTAAGCCAGTGGGGGCTGTCCCAGGCATAAGCTCCTGGCGGGCTGTTCCAGGCATAAGCTCCTGACCGGCTGTTCCACATGACAAGGCTAATCCATACTATATATCTCTTTCTTTTCATTTAATCATTATGTGTTGATTTCATTAAATCAATTCTGTCTTGCATTATGATCAATTCAGATATGTCATATCCATATAATCATGCCATCAATCTCTGATATATATATATTGACATAACACACTCATACTCAAAATCAAATAACAATATCTCAGATATAATAAATTCATCGATCTCAAATCCGATGATGCAAAATCAATAATGCAAGACCAACAGTAAAATAGCATATATATAATGATGATCATGTACAAAGATTCTTACCTTTACCGGTGACTGATTCAAGCACAGAAATCAATGTTCTTCTTTGATTTATGAATTTTTTTAACAAAATATTTCACTCGATATCATATACAGACAATCATCTCTTCATGATCCTGATCAATATAAAAATCATATATAGAGAAATTACCGATAATCGATCCTAATAACATAAATCGAGGACCTCTCTTACGATTTATCTAAGTATCTGGATCCTCCACTGATTCATAAGACTTTTAGAGAGAGAAAATTCATGAAGAGAGAGAGAAATTTTAGAGAGAGAAAGTAGAGAGAGAAAGTGGAGAGAGAGATCTTCATATCCTTCAGATGAGGCAATCATGGTTGAGATCATCAGAAGTCCTATTAGGATGACTCAATATGAATCAAGTGTTACAAATTTCGAATAGGATCAGATTGGGATCAGATCTACTGTACGAATTTTGAAGCAATCTTAGATCATCTTATTTTCATTTCAAGTTTATCCTAAAATCTGTGATGCAATCAGAGAGAGAGTAGAAAGATTCTAGAGAAATAAAATCCACAAAAAGAGAGAAAGATCTAGAGAGAGAAAATAGAGAGAGAATCTAGAGAGAGAAATTGGAGAGAGAAGGTAGAGAGAGGAGAGAGAAAAAAAGGAGAGAGAGGAGATTTTTTCTTTCTTTTTTTTTTCTCTTTTTCTTTTCTTTTCTTTTTCTTTTTCTTTTCTTCTTTCTTTTTCTTTTCTTTTCTTTCTTTTTCTTTCTTCTTCTTTCTTTTTTTCCTTTTCTTCCCACGGCCTCCCTTGGGCCGAAACAGGGGAAGACCGTGAGGTCGCCCCCTCCAGTGAGTCGAGCTCTGACGAGGTGGGTGGCTTCGTCGGAGGTCAGGCAACGATGGCCGACCATGCGAAGCCGGCCGACGATGGAGTTCGGCCGGTAAGCTTTCCTTTTTTTTTGAAAAATAGGGAATCCGCCCCTTTCTTTTTATTTTTCGGTCATTGGCCGGTCACCGACGGCCAAGACCTTCAGGTAAGAGGGATAAAGAGATGAGGGTCCGGTCTCAGGGATGGGACGCTGCAACTGGCGGTGCCGGTGGTCGGAAAAGAGAGGAAGATGGCCCGGCCGAACAGAGCAAAATAGGGGTCACCTTGTTCATGGATTTTTCGGCGATCTCGAAGGCCGGAGAGGGTGCACGAAACCATGGAAAAGAGAGGAAGGAAGAGAGGAAGGAGAAGAAGGCTTTACCTCAAGCTTCAGCAGCGTCGTCGGCTCCATTTTCCGACGAGCATGGGAAGAGGTTGCCGCGGCTTCTACAGAGAAAAGAAGAGGAATCAGACTCGAAGATCACCAATGGAGGGTCTTGAGAGAGGGAGAAGCTTATTTATAGAGGTCCCTAGGGCTCCGGTGGTCCTAAGACTCCCTTTCCATCCGAGATTCATCAGAGAAGAAGACTCCCATTGGGAGTCTTCTTCCCGTTCTATTTCTTTTTTTTTTTGTATGGGCTTTGGGTTTTGGGCTTGATTCTGGACCCAATTGGGTCGGGATGTTACATTCTCCCCCCTTCAAATAATTTCATCCTCGAAATTAAGTTATATCGTTCGAGATACATATTTCAAAGTATACATTCTTCATGTCATTCTTAAGCTTACGATAATGTCTTATATATTATTTATTTCTCATGATCTTGTTATAACAAAAATTATTTGAAATCTCAAACTCATCCCTTCTTATTGATTTCTCAACTTTTTTAAGAACTGTAACATTTTGGACTTGTATTAATATACCACCGTTAATTGTCTAATACATTCCACTCGAAATTCATAATTATCTCACACTATCCTTGATAGAAAAATAAATAAAGGTCAAACATCGGGCACTCTTCACAATCATCGATTTCTTTCTTCTCTTGACCTTCCAATAAATTTTATATGTAAACTCTCATCTTAAGAAAATCTCAATCTTTTATATCAGTCCAAGTAACAATATTAAATTTTAAAAAAATATGAGATCTATGTTAGGACATTCTAAGTTTGAACTAATATTAGAACTATCAAGCTATTAATAAACTTGAGATATCTAGAATTTCTTGGTATTATCTACAATGAAGCAACCTACTGACAAAAATTATCTGGCTATGATCAGATTAGATTAAAATTTATAGCATCATTTCATTATCAATAAATTTTTTTCTTATTTGCAACTAATGTATTCCATCATAATATCTTTTGATTTAAAAGATTAATATTTCAAATCAATTTAATCCACCATGCTTTTTGCTGTGCACTCTGATCTTAATTTATCAAATTATATAAGTCTATCAAAGATAGAAATATCCTTATATGTTAGATCAATCCAGGATAGATCCAACTTTCAAATTTCATATAAGACTTAGGATAAAATTTTAAATTTTTTTATTTTTACTACCTTTGGGTATAGCATATAAAAATTAAATCTTGATCCACTTCCTATATTTGAAATCATTGCATAAGTTTCATCACTCTTCAAGAATCCAACATGTCTAGAATCGATTGGAGTTAACCTTAGATTTACCTTACAATCATTTAGATAATTTTTAAATCAATCTTTCTTTTTAAAAGAATTAATTCTAACTTGACAAACTAGAAGAACTCAAGCCAACATCTTTAAGTAGAATCAACTTGATTATTTCTTATAGAGCTTCCTTCATCACAATCCTTAATATTAATCAATAAATCTATACAAAATCTTGTCTCTTGTATAAGTCATTCAAAATTTAACACTAACAAGATGTCTTAGTCCAATTCAAAAAAAAATCTAAACTTTGATTTGAATAATTAATACACTTCACCATCTTCAACAATCGTAAGAAAAATTAAAAAAAAATTAATCCACAGATAGTAATACAAATTATTAAAGATTTCATCATAACCTGTATATCATACTCTGACAAAATAAATTTTCTTCTCTAATTTAACAACAATATCAAAATAGTTTTGATCCACTTAGAAAAGTAAGCTTTTGACTTGAAATTCAATGCAACTTGAAAGATCAAAGAATCCTACTCAGAATATGATATTTTGAGTAACCAAAGATTTCATCAAAATATGTATCTCATATTCTCATAATAAAATTCAAGTATATTTATTTATTTATTTATCTAAGATTGAGTTTCATATATGATCCTCTTATAGGTTCAATGCTCAAAAATATTTCTCTCTCATATGATAAAATTTCTTCTTAAACCATATCCTAATTAAATTTTTTTTGATAAATCTAAAATTCATAACGCATCAGACAATTATCATCGAAATTAAAAAAATATCATGATCTTCAATCATATAAGTTTAACATTCCAAAATCATCGAGTATACTCAACATAACATATTAATACCTCCCACTTCATTCCAAGATCAACTCTTTTCATACTTAGGTCAACCTTACTAATTGAAATCTAAGATATAACTAGTCAATTCTATTATAGATATCATATGCCACTTATGCATAAATTTCATCTTAATATCTATTGATTCGAAATCTAAATATTGAATCTTCTCTTTTATATCTATCATGTTCTTCATGATCATAACCTAAGTTCAGATATCACTAAAATTATAATTCTAAATAATTATAACCTTAAACTCAAATACTACTTAAATCATATTTTCTAGTGATCATAACCTAAACTCTAATATCATTCTATCGTACCTTTAATAATCATAATCTTAAACTCTGATATTATCAATCATACTCTATTGATTATAATCTCAAAGTTTTGATATCGCTTATATGACAGTCCCTAGTGACCTTAAACCTGAGCTCTAGTACTGTTCTATCATATTCTCTGATATCACTTTGTCACGTCCTATTGATCATGCATAAAGTTTTGATATCACTTCATAATCCCTAGTGACTTAAACCTAAGCTTTGATATTATTCTATCACATCCTAATCATTTATATCGTAATCTCCAATGATCATAACCTAAGCTCTGATACCATTCTGTCACGCCCCGAACCCAACACCTGGGTCGGATACGTGATGGCCGCACACTCTTTAGAGCAAGCCCTAAAGAATATGTAAGGCCAAATTAAATCATTACAACCTTATCAACCATAATATTTAATTTCAATAATAATTCATAAAACTTGTATAATTACAATTAACATTCCTTCAATCCTCTGATCAGGTATCAACGGTACTCTATCTATGCATCCTCTCACTCACAAATCCATACCATAGCCAACCAGGGATATCTTGTAACTCTGAGAAGAAAAAGAAAGATGAAGGGGTGTGAGCTTTACAGCCCAGTAAGAATTTTTATATCACACTGATATAGTAATATAGTCTGAAAATAAGGATAAACAATAAAATATAAAATCTCATGTTCAATATCCAGAATAATGTAAATATTCATAAATTTTCTGTCTTGTTAAAATAGATGCATCATCATATGTTAATAGGTGAAACACTTTTATTCAACAATTATTTCATGTCTTATCTTTTATTTCTCTTTTCTTAATCACATGATTTTTAACATTTTCTTTCTGACTCTGGACTATCCAAGTCTATACCTCAGTCATCATCCGGATCGAATCCACTTAAAAAGTCTTTCAAGACTATCCCAGGATGAGCTCCTGGCCGGCTGTCCCACGTACGAAAGCCCGTGAGAGACTGTCCCAGGCATAAGCTCTTGGCAGACTGTCCCAGGTATGAGCTCCTGGCCGGCTGATCCACCTGTAAGCCAGTGGGGGCTGTCCCAGGCATAAGCTCCTGGCGGACTGTCCCAGGCATAAGCTTCTGGCCGGCTGTTCCACATGACAAGGCTAGTCCATACCATATATCTCTTTCTTTTCATTTAATCATTATGTATTGATTTCATCAAATCAATTCTGTCTTGCATTATGATCAATTCAGATATGTCATATCCATATAATCATGCCATCAATCTCTGATATATATATTGACATAACATACTCATGCTCAAAATCAAATAATAATATCTCAGATATAATAAATTCATTGATCTCAAATCCGACGATGCAAAATCAATAATGCAAAACCAACAGTAAAATAGCATATATATAATGGTGATCATGTATAGAGATTCTTACCTTTATCGGTGACTGATCCAAGCACAGAAATCAATGTTCTTCTTTGATTTATGAATTTTTTTAACAAAATATTTCACTCGATATCATATGCAGACAATCATCTCTTCATGACCCTGATCAATATAAAAATCACATATAGAGAAATTACCGATAATCGATCCTAATAACACAAATCGAAGACCTCTCTTAGGATTTATCTAAGTATCTGGATCCTCCACTGATTCATAAGACTTCTAGAGAGAGAAAATCCATGAAGAGAGAGAAAATTTTAGAGAGAGAAAGTGGAGAGAGAAATTTTCGTATCCTTCAGATGAGGCAATCATGATCGAGATCATCAGAGGTCCTATTAGGATGACTCAATATGAATCAAGTGTTACAAATTTCGAATAGGATCGGACTGGGATCAGATCTACTGTACGAATTTCGAAGCAATCTCAGATCATCTTATTTTCATTTCAAGTTTATCCTAGAGTCTGTGATGCAGTCAGAGAGAGAGTAGAAAGATTCTAGAGAGATAAAATCCACAAAAAGAGAGAAAGATCTAGAGAGAAAAAATAGAGAGAGAATCTAGAGAGAGAAACTGGAGAGAGAAGGTAGAGAGAGGAGAGAGAAAAAAAAGAGAGAGAAGAGATTTTCTCTTTCTTTTTTTTTTCTCTTTTTTTTTCTTTTCTTTTTCTTTTCTTCTTTCTTTTTCTTTTCTTTTCTTTCTTTTTCTTTCTTCTTCTTTCTTTTTTTCCTTTTCTTCCCGTGGCCCCCCTTGAGCCAAAACAGGGGAAGACCGTGAGGTCCCCCCCTCCAGTGACCCGAGCTCTGATGAGGTGGGTGGCTTCGTCGGAGGTCAGGCAACGATGGCCGACCATGCGAAGCCGGCCGGCGACGGAGTTCGACCGATAAGCTTTCTTTTTTTTTTTTCAAAAAACAGGAAATCCACCCCTTTCTTTTTATTTTTCGATCATTGGCCGGTCACCGACGGCCAAGACCTTCAGGGAAGAGGGATAGAGAGATGAGGATCCGGTTTCGACGATGGGACGCCGCAACCGGCGGTGTCGGTGGCTGAAAAAGAGAGGAAGATGGCCCGGTCGAACAGAGCAAAACAGGGGTCACCTTGTTCATTGATTTTTCGGCGATCTCGAAGGCCGGAGAGGGTGCACGAAACCATGAAAAAGAGAGAAAGGAGAAGAATGGTTTATCTCAAGCTTCAGCAGCGTCGACGGCTCCATTTTTCGACGAGCATGGGAAGAGGTTGCCATGGCTTCTACGGAGAAAAGAAGAGAAATCGGACTCGAAGATCACCGGTGGAGGGTCTTGAGAGAGGGAGAGGCTTATTTATAGAGGTTCCTAGGGCTCCGATGGTCCTATGACTCCCTTTCCATCCGAGATTCATCGGAGAAGAAGACTCCCATCGGAAGTCTTCTTCCCGTTCTGTTTCTTTTTTTTTTGTATGGGCTTTGGGTTTTGGGCTTGATTCTGGGCCCAATTGGGCCGGGATGTTACAAAGTGTGCCAATGCGGTCAATCGCAGGATCTAGCCAGTCGACCGCTGGGTCAGTTCCAGTAATTTTTTTTAATTTTTTTGTTAAATTATTAAGATAATAATTTTTTTGTTAAATTATTAAGATCATAATTTTTTTGTTAATTTTTTTTTTGCTTAGATAATCTCCTTTGGCATGCCAAAATGTATTAAGTAAAACATGTGTGATACTATAAATCCATAAATCCATACGTCCTACAAACATAAAAATATATAAAAATATATACATCATGTGCCACACTGCGGTTTTCGCTTCTTCTTTGCAGGTTCCACTCAACGACCCATAGGCAGAGTCTCACTCGATCCCTCCTCAGTACGATGCTCGCTCGGACCCTCAGTCAAACCGTCATGCTCCTCGATACGATGCCCACCCGGACCCTTAGTCGGATCCTTGTGTGACTCGATGTGATGCTCCACGGACCCTCACTCAGTCCCTCATACTCGATCGCTGCATACTCAAAATGTGCTGTAGTCTCCTCTATGGACTGAAACTGGATCATATCGTCATGTATATACATGGGGGAGGGCATATATGAACTGAATGATGGAAAGTTCGAGATTGAAAATGATGATGAGCAATATCGTCTGGTACCTCCTCTATGTAATGTAGGTGCTCTTGATGGCGAGGGATGCAGAAAGGTGAAGGAGTAGACCTGCAATGCCACAGCCATGATCGTAGATATCGATGGAGATACGAGCATGCTGTCGGACGGCATGGAGGCCTGAAGTACAAATATCCTGAATGAGCTGTCCAGATGTGAATAATGAGTCTGGATGAGCCAAACGATGAATCCTCGCTAGACTGTCACTCTGACATGAACAAAAGATGAGCAGTAGGCAAATAAATTTGTGTTAATCACAGAAAATAAAAAGTAAAATATGAAACATTACTAGATAGTCAATCATCACTCTACCACGACAAATGAATCTATGTGTAATGCAACGATACCACTCCATATAGTCATCATAATAGTCCATCATACCATTGGCCGCTGGACCGTGTACAATATAATCCTACTAACTCTTTCAAAGTGCAACCCATTGCTGATGAATTCTTTTTCAGTCATGATTGACTCGCCTCCGAAGGTCAATATGATAAAGTCTGAAATCCGTATCACAAACCTCTGAAATAGTCTATCATAATCTGAATTGGCGCATCACTCTATCCAGATAGTGCTACTCGACGATAAAAAAGCATAGAAGTATCACCTGACACTGCTATATATGCTGTCCACTAAAACAATAATCTAGTAGATCTGCTAGGACCAGAGGAGTATATGGCTGCCATACAACCTTTTCATCCACAGGGTTAAGTATAAATAATACGAATATAGTTATTCCAAGAGATTATCCAAATAATGTAAATCGGTTATGTTTATACCTGTTCAAATCTGAGACGATCAAGATGATGCTGATAACTTAGTAAAATATGGGTGAAAACCTTCGTCACCTCAACAGCATCTCTCCACCTACATAATGAAATTATAATGGTACATACAATTGTACTTCAAATACAAAAACTTAGAGTTTGAACATTATAATGGTACATAGAATTACATACATCATGGCTAGAGGACCAGCTGGTAATGCACCTCCACCTGCCAAATCCATAATAGGATCAATAGGAGGCTGAAGTAATCTATGAGGAGCTATATATGGAAATCTATCCCAGACCCACACCTGAAGTAAAATCAAAGATCCCGCAATATCATGTGCATCTATCCTACTTGCCTTACAAAGCTCTCTATACAACCATGCTAAGCCTGCACTACACCAGCTGTAGTGTCCTGCAATCTCAAAATCGGCAAGTAGTGGCAAAAACATTATATGCATCATGCTATTTGATTTATCTGTATATAAACATCCCCCTATCAGCTACAGAATATATGTCCTAACATAATGCTGTATGGCTATAATGTCTGCATCTAGTGGTAGCCCTAAAAACTGTTATCCCAATCATGCAAGATTCAATCGGTAACCCTTGAGTTTATTAGTAGGTGGGACAATACCTAGCAAGTCAAAACAGACCTGACGTCAGTCCTGATGTGTGCCACCTATTACTTGAAGACCATCAACTAATAAATCCAACTGAATATTGACATCATCCAGAGTGATAGTGCACTCATCAGGTGGTAGGTGCAACGTATGGGTTTCTAGATGCCATCACTCTACGAATGCGGTAATCAAATGCCAATCTAGCAAGATGAATCTCACGTGGCTATTGCCTTGCTTCTACCATATCACCACCATTATCATCACCCTCTCTACTATACCACCATCATCCCTACTATCAATGCCATCACTAACTCCATTACCTCCTTTATGGGTACCACCGTATGCTCATTATCAATATGTTTATTTTAAAAATAATTGACTATACTAAGTATGCTTATATTTTTATGAATTAAAGAAAAGATATAATTTTTATTTTTATTTTAAAAGTAAAATATAAAAATAATTACAATTGACATATTAAGAGCATATATTTATTTTTTTAAATATATTCATTAGATCATTAATTATCTTTGCATTGATTTAGGAACTATGATTGACGTCAACTTTGAAAATGTAGTCGATGATGACTTCTTTGTCTCGTTCCCTTAACGAACGATTTGCATGCTTCTGACTTCCATTTGGACAACATGTGGGAGGCCATCCCAACTTTCTTTTATTTCTAATAGTATGTTTAGATAACTCTCCTTATCAAGTTGGTCTAAGGTTGCTTGGCAAGGAACTAGGATAGGTACAAAAAATTTGTTATATCAAATAATATTTTTTTGATAGATTATATTAAATTTATTTTAAAATAATATATTTTTGTGCACATGCCGAGTAATTCTATGCAAGATCTGAGTAATGACCCTATAATATTACAAATCCCAAAAAAATTGATGTTGACGGCTACAATTTTCATAACTCTACATTTTCATAACTCTAGTGCATCGAACATTGAACTGATTGCATTATCTTATACCCCATTACTTTTTTCATATTAATATGTCTGCATGTGGTCCCCATGCGAAATATTGCATAGGAGCAGGAGACAAGTGTAGAACTAAAGAGAGTAAGCAATGGTGCAAGTGCATTCTTCTACGTATCATGAGATCTTGACAACCCCTACTAAAGCACACTTTTCTCTCCTCACCTCTGCCTTCCTCCTTATGTCCGGCCTGTGAGGGAAACTTGAGATATCTTAAAATTACCACCTACCACAACCAGACATCTGAGCAGGCCCTTACTTAACTCCAAATTCTTCTTCAAAACACAGTGGGACACTGTCATATTGCTTATATGTGGAAGATCATGTACTTGCAAACATGGGAAACCACAAGGTGCAAATTACCAAGGCACTGTATCGAACCAAAAACTGTATAACTATAACCAACTATACCTGCTCTTTGAGTTCCCTGATCTCACTGCTTTCTGTGTTCAACTGAGCAGCTCCAGGTTCCACAGTGGATGCCCTTCGGGCAAATTTCAGCGTGCTGATTGTTTCCCCATAAGAATCAGCTTCTGGGCTCACATGAGCAAACATCAAAATCTTTGCATTTCCACCTAGAGGCAATAAATAAGAAGCATGTCCCATGCATTTTAAAACCCTGAACAGTTGTTCTTTTAGGGGGGGGGGGAGAAAGCAAAACGAAAAAGAGTTGAACTAGAACCTAGTGAGTTTTGTAGCAACTGGGTGAGCATGCTATTTCTATATGGAATGTGAGGATTCTTCTGCGCTAAGCCTGTAATGACATCTCCCAAACAGGAAAGAGATTTGTTGATACATTGTGCATCCTTCAGCCTGTCTCCTGTGGTTTCATAGTTATCCACCCTCTCACTACCAGCAAGGTCCACCAAATGCAAGCAACTGCTAGTAGTGCTGTCTGAAATGTCTTGACCATGCACATGTACTGTCAATACGTTGCACACAAAAATTTTGATGGTCAGTACAAGGCGAAATCCAAAAGCTGGTATCTGCCAGGAGAAGTATAAATTTGGCAACTTGTGAGAGCGGCTGCTTCTCTTGTTCATTGCTGTTGAGCCAAATGCACGATTCTTCTCACCCAATTTCATCAGATCAAGAACATCAGCAATAGACTGCGCAAGGTGCATGCTAGCAGCTGGAAGGCTAAGCCCACCATCGCTTGAAGAACTCCCAATTTCTAACGTACTCTTGTAGTTAAGAAGCAACAGACTAGTAAGAGAACCAAAGATCTGGTAAAAAAGAACAAGCAAATATACATATAATTATTTGTTTCAGCCTTCAGCATGGCTGAAACTGCCGTTAAATTACTCTTAGAATTTAAATCTATATTATTTGAGCTATGCAAGCAAAAGACTCCATTAATTAGATTCAAATAAGTCTGTTTGTTTTTATTTTGTTAACTTAATGTTTACACTTCTAAATTGCTTGCTAGAGCTTCTGGAGAATGTCTTGCATTGCGTTTGACTTGGATTTGAGACTACATGCTAAGGTCACCTTGTTATACATTGTACCATTTCCATAATTTGTTTTAGGATTCCCAAGACTCGTCTCTCGTGAACTATCTGCTCGAGGCTGATTCATGTAAATTTTGTGTTCTCTATCTTCCAAGTTTAATACAAGTTTGTTTTACCATCTTCTCTTCGCAAAAGAACCCTAGTTTCTGATATGTGCAACTTTGAATTGTTATCCTTATTGGAGCATCTTATGATTCTGTAAGAGCAGTTTTCTTATTTTCCCTTCTCCTGTACGTATTAAGGACTAATTAACACTGTAAGTGGGCTATCAAATCCAAACAAACGTGATGCCACACACTGGTGTGAACGGGTCTAACATACAAGCAATGTAGTCTTTTACTAACTAGATATATTAATTCATAGCCCAGTAGCTGATGTATAAGCTCATCTTATCCATTTTTCATAGACTCCATTGCTTGACTTACATATCCAATTGGCCTGCATATTGGTTAATTTAACCAGACTTCATTGTCTACAAGACTTTGTTCAAGTGACGCAAACTGTACAGCATCAAAAGTTTGACTTAACTCAAAGTCCCACATGTACAGCTCGAGGCTTGCGTATAGGTTAATTTCCTCCTTGCAAATGTCACCAAACCACTGAGAGCGAACCACTTGGTCATATATTTCTCCTAATCTGCTTTGTTGTTTTAATATTTCAAATGACTGAATTTTTTTATGGATTTTACTTCCTTTCACAAAATGAAAGCATTTTTATATTTCGCAAGGGAAAAAAAAAATAGGGACCAACAAGTTGATCGCTGGGACAGAAGAATTATCCACCGTCTCCTTGCATTGACCGGGGCACCAAGCTGACATTGTCATAAAATACTAGTTAATTTAAGGGGTTCTACCGTTGTGCCACGTACGGAGCTTCTCTTGCTGCAAAATATATATATTAAATATATAGAGCTCGATTTGGAAAATAGCAATCCAACGTCTTTCAATCCTCAGTCTTGTACTAGAATTAATACTAAACTATGAGTACTTTGCTTGCATTATGCGGTGACTGAAAGACGGAAGCTCAACGGGCATAACCCAGAATAAACCTTGACTCTGAATCTTGACATTGAGAGGCGTTTGATAGTATATAATTTTGATAGGGTTATATATAATTTTATAATAAATAATTAAATTATACTGTTTGTTTTGTTATTTTTATAAATAATATTATATTATTTTAAAAAAAATAATTTGATTGTCTGGGAAGAGATGGCTATGTGATTACGTGTAATTTTATAATCCTATAATCTTGTAATAAGATAATTTTAGGATCAAAATATCTCCATCAAAATAAATAATGGACAATCTCAATTGATGAAAATAGAAAAGATCGAAAACATAATGGATAATGTTATGAAAAATAGTTGATCTTAAAATTAAGTTGTCTCTCTAAAAAATAGATAATAATTAATAAGTAAGGAATAAGATATTTTGAAAAAAATTAACTTACATTTCATGTAATCTAAATTATATACTAAACATTATAACGTAGGATTCTTCATAATTTTATAAAAATATTACTGTACATATCAAATACTATAATATAATTTTTTTTTTAATTTTATTAGAGAATCATATTTTCTGTGCAACAACATTATCATAGTAATATTATCTATATAATGCACCAAACATCACCCGAAAGGATCGCCACAGCACATCATACATCATGGGCTTTTTTTATTAGTTCGCATTAAGGCAGACTTTCCAAATTTGTACCGTTTGACAATCCCTTCACCTTCCATCTATGATTGTTTGGCTAAGTGTCCACAAATACTTGCATTAAGTTGGCAAATATTATTTTTAGGGTATACCAGATGGATAGCATTTCTCGTCAAGCAGACGAGAAAAATATGGAGTGTATAGAAATTAGGGTAGTCACAGAAAGATTTGTTTATATTGAGCCACCTAAGCATATTGACATATATATTCCATGATTGCATTCAGAATCTAATAAAAATAAAAATTTGAAAATGTTCAAATTCGTTGTCTCCGTTTCGTTTAAGCATCCCTAAAAAAGATCGGAAGGAAGGTAAGAAAATAGGACTAGCAAAAAATGATAACTCCATTAATTGATTTTCTGAGCATTTGCCAAATTGAGAAGGATGCGATCGTACCAGCACTAGAGCATTTGCCGAGTTGAGAAGGATGTGATCTTAAGACTTTTTTTTAAGAAGAAAATTCAATCAAAAAAAAAAAGAATAAAATAGGTTACTTCATTCCTTCATATCAGAAGGAAATGAAAACAGAAAAAATACATGATATAATCAGTTAAAAGCACATAGATTTGAAATGCTGAAACTTAGGAAGAGAAGATGTAGAAGCCGTTGAGTTCCATTCCAGCCAGCAGAGAGAAATACCAGCAATGATATTTGAAGGTTGACCGACATTGGATTGAAAGATGCGCTTCTATTTATCATTCTAGAAGGTAATAAGATTGCCATTTCCCACAAGGAATGGAAAAAGTTCTTTGACTTTCAAAATGCCCTTCCAAAATGGGTGGTCCTTTGACCTCCTATTTCATCAAAAAATAAAAATGCGCGTCCAAAATGGAAAAAAAGCCTGATGGGTGGGATGATTTGATAATGTTATTCTTTTATTATAATTGCCGAGCATGTATAATTTTGCTCCAAATGGACTGATATGTATGAAATTCTAGCACAACTTCCCTAACAAGGTGATTAAAATCATTAAGATCCTTAATACCATGCCTCCTTAATCCTTGGATTTGCAAACTTTCTTCGAGTTAATTATGTAGAAGCTCCGCTGATCACTGAATTGGAAGTGTATTCACCAGGTGCATTACAATTGATCTATCTCCCAATAGAGCTATATTTAAGTAGGCATTTATAGTGCAACCTATGATCCAATTGAGTCCACTTAGAGTCGAATGAGATGCCCCAATTGACACAATCAAAAGTGATCTAGCAATCCAATCAAAATGAAGGAAGATTTTCTTCAATCTGCTCAACTTGAGTCTCACAAAAGAAAAAGATAGAAAAAAAAATTTCAATAGTAGGACTCCAGTTTTTTTTCTTTCTTTTTTATTTTTTTTTATTTGATTAAAAATGAAGTACATATCTTTTATTTATAATAATGAGGTCTGCATTTACATAAATTGTATCGAACTCATCTTCTAGTTTTAATGGGACTCTTTTATCTAAAATAGATGTGTCTAGTAGAAATAATTTAAAAAAAATTAAAACTCTTTAGAAAGTAGATCTTGACTTCTATATTAACTGTATTTTATCGCTATATTGAATTCTTCTCAAATTGGAAACTATGCTCGGTCAAAATCTTGATGAATAAATTTTGACCTGATCGCTAGGGATGCCATCCCCTTAGTGGGACAGCGTTATATCGTAGATCTTAAAAATTTATTCAATTTAAAAAAAAAAAAGATCATCAAAATTGGACATCGTATGATTAATTTATGGCCTTTAGAATGGCTTATAACTTGACTTTCTGATATGGTGGATCTTGCTCCTGACCTTATCCACTCTTACTTATAGTAGTCAAAGTGGTCTATATCGAGTTTAATGATCCTCCTAGATTAAAGCTCCCTCTATTTAGGGGATTTAGGTCTTGCTAAATCAGAACTGAAGATAGAGAAATGTCTACTTCCCTATCTCATGATTGAACCACTTGGCTTTACTTGAATGTTAACCTTGTTGATCAATCTAAAAAGACTCGATCGCAATGTGTTTGGTTTCTATAATCTTCCTCTTGATGATACAATCTTCTTCCAATAGCTTTTCCTGCTCCACCAAAACATCATCCAAAATTGGCAATACTGTTTCTTGATCTTCATCTAACGTGGAAGGCTCAAATAACTTCCAATTCTCGACATTGACTACTGAATACATCTCCATATATGATGGTAGATCGAGTTAGAAAGCATTCTCCCCTATCTTCTTTAGAATTTTGAATGGACCATATCGAATTACCTTTAGTTTTCTTCCATCACCTTTTAACCTGTCTTTCCTAGGTGGAACCAAACTAGCTCCCCTTTTTGGAAAATTGCACTCCATCATGGTGATACTTGTAATGTTGCAATGATTTATGCAGCTGTGCTTCAACCTCTTGATGCATACCTTTATGATATTCTCAAAAAATTTTTGAGCTCATGCTCAATCTCCTTCCTCCTTACAAGCTTTTGGTGTAGAACCAATAGTAAATTATAGATTGAAAGGACTCTAAGGTAGAGAGCCCAAACAAACTTCAAATGGCAATCTCTGAGTAGAACTATGGATAGCTTGATTATAAGGGAACTAGTGGCATGGCAAGTTATCATCCCAAGTCTTTGAATATTTAAAATTGTAGCCCAAAGAAGATGCACGATGTTATGATTCACAATCTTAGTCTGACCATCTATCTGTGGGTGAAAGGTAGTGCTTTGCTTCAATTTAGTATCTACCATTCCCCATAAAGGTCTCCAAAAATTACTTAGAAAACAACTATTTTGATTTGAAATTATCAAAAAAGGTAGCCCAAGCCTTTTTTCATACTTGTTGGAAGAACAATTGAGCTGCTGCTTCTCCAATCACCATCTTCTTACAAGGGATCAGACAAATCATCTTACTAAATCTATTAATTACCACAAACAAGTAGCCATGTCCATGCATTGTCCTTGGTAAACCCCTTAGGAAATCCATCAAAACGCTCACCCAAGGTCTGCTAGGTAATGGTAGAGGCATATAAAGTCCTAACTTTCTATTGGAGGGCTTCAATATGCTACATAGTACACAGCTCTTAATGAATTGTGTTACATCTTGCTGCATCTTCGGCCACTAGATGTATCTTTCTAGATTCAATAAAGTCTTCTCTAGTCATAAGTGTCTAACAAACTTTGAAGTGTGAGCCTTTCAAATCTAATATACTTTATTAGTAGCATGAGGGATACATAAACATGCTCCTCTATATAGCAATCCCTCTTTCAAAGTGAATTTTCTTAGCACCCGTTTCATCAATTTCTATAACTCTTCTTGGAAGTCTGGATTTGATGCATATAGATCTTTATACTCCTCATAATAGAGTGGCTAAATTTGCATGGAAATCAATATATTAGAGACTATTGTTGTCGGAGGTCGGGATAATAGATCAGCTAATTTCTCATAGCCCCTTTCTTATATTTTATCACCAGTTGAATTGTTGCTAATAAGACATCCACTTTATATGTTGAGCCTACTGTAGCTTTGACTGGATATAAAGAAATTAAAGTAGCTTGTGATCTGTATGCACAATTATTTGTCTGCCCAATAGATATGATCGCCAATGTTTCACAGCCTGATGTAGGGCATAGAATTCTTTATCATCTATCGAATAATTTAGTCATGATTCTTAGAACATCTAAGAGTGATACACTACTAGTTTCCATATTGCATGAGTACTACTCTCGATACATAACCTGATGCATCAGCCTTGATCTTGAAGGATCTTTGCAGATTTGGTAGTGCTAAGACAGGTGCTTTGCAAATCTTTTTCTTAAGAAGTTTGAAAGTATCTCTATGATTCTTGGACCATTCAAACTTTCAGCTGGCTTTTGCCAAACCGTGTAGAGGTGCTGCAATTACTGAAAAGTGTCATGAATTTTCTAACATATCGGCATGCACCCATGAAACTCCGGACTTTAGTCACCATCTTGGGGTTGGGCCAATTTTTGATGACCCTTACCTTTTCAGGATTGACTTTCAGCTCACCTACACTAACCACAAAGCCTAAGTACACCAAAGACTATTTTTTGATCTCACACTTCTTGAGGTTCAACCTCATTTGATTTTCCTGCAACACCTTTCAAACTTTCATGATGTGTATGACATATTCTTTCCAAGTGTTGCTGTAAACTAGAATATCATCAAAGTACACAATCACAAAATCTTCAAACAAGGGCCACAGTACCTTATTAATCAACCTCATGAAAGTGGCAAGGGCACTGCATAGATCGAATGACATGACTGGCCACTTGAACAAACCCTATCTCATTTTGAAAGCTATCTTCCTAGTGTCTTTTTTCACGCACCCAAACTTGATGGTATCCAAATTTTAAATCCAGCTTGGTGAAATAATATGCATGTTTGAGTTAGTCTAATAGATCATCAATTTCGGGTAAAGGATACCTATTTTTGATGGTGATCTTGTTCAAGGTATGATAATCAATGCACATCCTCCATCCACACCATCTTTCTTTGGCACTAGAACAATAGGAGATCTGCATGGTGAACTACTAGGCCTGATCATGCCTTGGTTGAGTAGCTTCGTGACTTATTTTTTGATCTCTTTATTTTCTATCATCGAATTATAATAGAGTCTTAAGTTGGACAAAGGTGCATCACTAACCAGTTGAATTTTGTGTTCAATTGCCCTGTGGGGTGGTAGCCTTTTTATTTTGTCATACAAGTCTAGAAACTCCTTCAACAATTGGCTTATCTCATCATTCTAACTCAAATTCAAGTCTTCAATCGAGGGGCTCAACCACTCTTTTGTGGCATCTACTTCTCGCATCATCGGCAAAAATAATTTTTTTGTAGGCATTAACCAGTCTCTTTGCCTGGATAGGAGACACAAGGTCTATATTTTTTTGTATTTTGGAAGTGTTGATCATGAATTCCCTTCCATCCTTCATGAGAAAATACTTCTTCAATCACTAATAGAAGATTGCATCTCAATTCCAAAGATACTGTAGGCTCAGATGTGGTGCTCCCAAGCTTTGGAATGCCAAATGAGAAGCCATGGTGTTGGCTCCATGGGACTGGGACCGGTTTGATCCTAGAGTGGAGATTCAACCCTCTATGATCTTGCTGCCCAGGAATTAGGGCCTTGAGGGTCTTGAGGCCTAGTAGATTTGGATCTTGAATGGGTTAATCTATGTTTGAGCTAGATTTGCTTTCAAAGGGATGAGAGCATATCGAGTTATGGGTGTAGATGGGCTTGAGTTGAGTGCAATCACACTGGGTTAGCCATGAAAGTTTTTGGGCTAGGATTTTATCTATTTGTATAGATATATATATATATATATATATATATATATATATATATATATATAGATAATTAGGTCAAATGATAATGAAATGAAAAAGAGCCTTTCTTCCTAACTCTCTCCTCTCTCTCTCTATGTCATCATGCCACCAAAGGCAAGAAATACTAAGGTTTCCATCCAAAGAAGGAAAGAATCAAGGGGAGGTGCTATGGTTTCTAGCACCTCCATCTCCTAGCCTCCAAGGCTCTTGTGCCCAAGCCCTTGGCCACCCAAAAGTGGGGTCTCCACATCCCTCTCCTTGTTATGGTAGCTGCTTTTTAGATCCAAGGAAGGGGTGCCACCTATCAAAGGAAGAAGAAGCCAAAGAGGTGCACAAGGAAAACTCTAAAGGTGCTAGAATTTATAGCCGCCTGCCTCTTTCTTTCTTGCCACCCCCTTTGTTGGCTATTTGTAGTTGGTTCCTAGTCTCCACACCTCCAAAGAAGTTCTCCAACAATTGGTATCAGAGCCTGATTGGGCATGGAGGGGAAGAAGAAGCCCATGGAGCGCATGGTGCAACGTAAGGCAGCCAATAAGAGAAATCCTAGTCATGCTAGGAATCTCTATTTGTATCCTTCTTGGATCCTTTTCTTACTGGTTCTAGATTTTTCAAACCTTGATGAGGGCCTCTATATATGGTAGGAGTTGTATCCTTCTTGGATCCTTTTCTTACTGGTTCTAGATTTTTCAAACCTTGATGAGGGCCTCTATATATGGTAGGAGTCAAAAAAAGGAGCCCCTCAACATCTAGTTGCATAAGGAGAAAGAAGGAAGAAAGTTCTTCAAGGAAAGAAAAATCTGCATACCCTCTTTCAAGATGTAGCTTCTCAAATCTGATCTACTTTTATTGTGATTATGGTTAGTGCCTACCCTGAGCAACGGATTGAAGGTGGAGTTTGAGAAGTTTGATGGGAAGTAAAGCTTCTCAATATGGAAGGTTAGGATGGAGGATTTGTTGGTCCAACTCGGGTTGGATCCGATCTTAGAAGAAAGGCCGAAGGATATGATGGATAGACAGTGAAGTTTCTTGGAAAAGAGGATATGTTCGATGATTATGGGATGTTTTGATGGACTCAGTTTTGTATGACGTGTTACAAGAAAGGTCACCCAAGGGATTATGATCGAGCTTGCATCCCATGTATATAAAAATATATATATATATAACAAGTTGATACTAAAGAAGCAATGTACGGTCTTCAGATATATGAAAGGGGAGATATTGTGAGTCATACTCAATAGTTCGATCAGATGAGTATGGATTTGCTGAATCTTAAGATGAAAATGGAAGAGAAGGACAAGAGATGCTGCATTATGAAGATATAGTCCCAATTCTTAGGTTCAATGAGAAAAAAGAATGAATGACAAAGGAGAGTGTTTCCTAGCAGGGCCTCATCATAGGAGAGAGGCCCAGGAGAGAAAAGGATAGGAATAAGCACAGGGGGTGGTACAAGTCCCAGAAAAGTAGCAAGGAGGTAGGGTGCTTCAAGTGCAATAAAGCAGGACATTTTAAGCAGGATTGTCCGCTTTGAAAGAAGTTCAAGGGAGAAAGGGAAGAGGCTGATTCTCTGATTGTCGTTGCTAATTCAAAGGAAGAGGATTTCCTCTTAATGGTTTCGGAAGGATCCACAATGTGTGGAGGATCCGAAACAGCAGCAGTCAGAGACCTAATAGGGCAGTGTTGGGTAGCTGACCTCATTTTCAAATTTGCCTTTTGTAGGTGCATCAAGAGGACTCGATATTCAGGTGGATCACCATCCAGAGGTAACTCCACATGTGGAGGGAGGTTTAGCATAAGTTTAGGGCTGATGGATGCAAAGAAAGAAGAAAAATTTCAGCACCAATGGTGGTGTCGTGCTGTACAAGTCGATGCGGATTGTGTGGCAGCCACAGAGAAATGGATCTAAGGAGATGGTGTCATATGCATTGATTGCAGCAAGAGAGAATCTTAAAACCTATGAGGAGGCTGACATAAGTCAAGGAGAAGATAGGTGGATTCAGGGCATGTCAGAAGAGCTACAATCTCTCTAGAAGAACTTGAAGCAGTAGTTGGTGCAGCTGTCCAGCAAAAGAAAGCCTATAGGACATAAGTGGGTGCCTAAATGCAAGAAAAGATCTTCAACCCAAGGGGAGGTGGACATCTTAGATGCCTCCAAGAGAGCTTCATGGATGTCTTCTTTGGATATAACTAAATCTAAATGATACCAGAAGACGAGAAGAAACTATCTTTATTACTGACCAATGTCTCTTTTGTTACAAGATTATGCCCTTTGGCCTAAATAATGCAGGTGCAATTTATTAGTGCCTCATGAATAAAGTCTTGAAGGATCAGATTAGCCAAAATATAGAGGTCTATATGGACGACATGTTTGTCAAAAGTATAGCCATGCAATCCCACATCAAAAACCTCAAGAAGACCTTTGCCACTCTTCGAATGTACTAGATGAAGCTAAACTCGATGAAATATGCTTTCGATGTCACTTCGGGCAAGTTCTTAGGGTTATGGTGTCAAGTCAGGGGATCGAAGTCAATCCCAAAAAAATTCAGACCATATGAGAGATAAACCTACCAAGGACTGTAAAGGAGATTCAGTGCCTCACCTATCAAGTGGCGGCACTGAATCGATTCATCTTGAGATCGACTGAGCACTGCCTTTCCTACTGCCAAGTCCTAAAGCAGTCAAAAAATTACCAATGGATCGAAGAATGCTACCACACATTTGAGGAGCTGAAATACTATCTCAACTCCGCACCACTCCTTAGCAACTCGAAGTTAGATAAAGAACTCTACTTATACCTTGCAGTCTCTTCAGTTGCCATAAGTGTCGTACTGCTTTGGGAGCAAGAGAAGGCTCAGAAGCCAATTTATTATGTCAGTAGAACTATCCATGATGCTGAGACCAAATACATCAGGCTAAAGTAGCTAATCTTCACCGTCATCATCACGATCTGAAGGTTTCAGCCTTATTTTCAAGCACATCCTATTGTGATCTTGATCGATCAGCCTCTTAAGGTGGCCTTACATCGGCTTGACACATCTGATCAACTGGCTAAGTGGGTGATTGAGATTACAGAGTTAGAAGTGGAGTTTAAACATCGGCCCTCTATTAAAGTCCAGGTCTTGACAGATTTTATTGTAGAGTGCACTATCTCAGAGGACCAACAAAGGCCAGAACCAACCCAAAAAGAGACCAAACCTATTGAACAAGGCTCCTCTAAAGAACCAGATGGATTTTGGGTGGTGCATGTGGATAGGTCCTCCAGTTCTAATGGATCAGGGGCGAGCTTGCTATTCCTTGGGCTGAAAGGATTCGTTGCAAAGTATGCATTCAAATTTAACTTTCCAACCATCAACAATGAAGCCGAATATGAAACTCTCATCATAGGGCTAAGGATTGCAAGGAGCTCGGAGTGCAAAAATTGAGAATCCGCACCGATTTCCAACTGGTAGCGAAGCAAGTAAAGGGAGATTACAAAGTATAAGAGGAGAGCATAAAGAAGTATCTCTAAAAGATGAAAGACCTAATCCTCATGTTTACTAACTTTGATATCCAGCAGGTACCCTGGGCAAAAAACTTAAGAGGTGAACTACTGTCTAAATTGGCCACTTTGGCACCAAAGGACCTACCTCGAAAATCATTCTTTGAGATCTTGAAGAAGCCTAGCATCGAAGAACCAATCCCAATCCTACAGATTAATGATGAACCAAGTTGGATGGACCCCTTCATTTGCTTTCTATAAGTTAGGACACTGCCCTTGAATTAAAAGGAGGCTCGAAATGTCAAACATTAAGCCCCTTGCTATGTCCTCCATGAAGGCAAGCTCTACAAGCAGTCTTTCACCCTTCCACTCCTCAAATGTCTTTGCCCCTCCAAAGTAGACTATGCTATGTGGAAAGTATATGAGGGTATGTATAGAAACCACCTGGGAGGTAGATCATTAACCAACAAGATACTTCAGTAAAGATACTAGTGTCCTATGATGGAACAAGATGCAGTTAGCTTCACCAAGCGATATGATCAATACCAACAGAATGCTAACATCTAGCACCAGCCAGCCATTCTATTAGCTCCGATCAGTGTCTCTTGGCTATTTGCACGATGGGGGATGGATATTTTGGGGTCACTCCCATCTTGGATGGAGGAACTACATAACATGCTTTGGGCCTACCGAATCACCTAGAGAATACTCACAGAAGAGACTCCTTTCAGCCTCTCCTTCAAAATGGAAGCAGTCATCTTAGTGAAAATTGGACTCCCATCTCTGTGGGTCGAGAATTATAAGGGCCAAAGCAACGTGGAGCTGCTCCAAGCCAAACTGGATCTACTTGAAGAAGTATGGGAGAAGGCATGGGTGAGGATGGCAGCTTACTAGCATCAGATGGCACGATATTACAACTTTCGCATCCATGGTAAGGAATTCAAAGTAGGTAATCTAGTCCTACGATGAGTCGAGTATCACCACATATGGAATGAGAAAAATTATACCCAAAATGGGAAGGCTCCTACTTGGTAGATGAAATCATCAGATCTAGGGCTTATCATCTGAAGCAACTAGATGGAACACCCTTATCTTAGCCATAGAATTTAGAAAACCTATGAATGTGTTATCAATATTGTATTAATTATTTTTCAATAAAATAATCCTTTTTTAGGGCACTACCACCCCTTTCCTGATTTTCGACGAAGACTTAATTCCAACATGAATCCCTAGGAATAATTGAGAAAAGATATTCAATATTATTCTGAACATTGTGAGGATGATTCAGATACCCATTCAAACATCATCAAATAAGGATCGACCAATCGAACCATCGAAGGTATCCTAACTAAACCCTCACAAGTTCGAATGAGGATTGGCCAGTCGTCGAAGACTTCAGAGACTTTGGAGAAAATTACCACTATAAAAGAAAACTCATCCATGAGAAAGGTACATATAAAAGCTCTTTTTTTATTTATTTTAATATTTACAAAAATGGCACCAGAAAGGTGCCATGCAAAAAAAAAAGAAGAGAGAAAAGGGAGTAGAAATGACATAAACAAGGAGGGCCCAATCCTCTTTCGAGAAAATTGCCCCGACTTTCTCATCGCTGTTCCCTGGATGGAGGCGATGTAAGTCCAGCTCGACCTCAGATACTTTGTGTGGGCTTTACAATTCTCAAAGCCCAAGATGAACCCGATGGTCGAAGCATCGAGAAGCTCTCCCTTCAAGGCCTTGGAGGCCTTGTACTATGTGATGCAGTGGAGTCGTGCCTTAGCAAAGGTGTCGGCGGTAGTCCCCTGGCAGGCCGCTCCCCCAAGAGTGGAGGACACCTTGCTTGGGGTCCTCAAAGGAGGCAGCTCCAGTAAGGCGGCCTTCACCCTCTTAGGCAAAGACTTCCTTAAATACCCAAACTTTCTTCTTTGCTGCTTCTTTCATCAGATGTGGCGATGGCTCCATCACTACAAGTTGCCCAAAAGAGCAATGAATGTTCTTCGATGGATGCCTCTATTACGAGGAAGGCTACCTATTTATATAGGTTTCAAGTGGTGCACGCCCAACCAACTAGCAAGCGGATCCACCATGCGTCTGATTCTGAAACACCAATTGTCGCAGCCATTAATTGCATGCATTTGTTACCAACAAGCAACCGATGAAATGCTTCGAGATCCACTTTGACCCACCACATGGTAGTCAGGGATTGACCTGGGACAAATCCCCAGCCTATTCCCTCAGAAAGTCCCGTTTGCCATAATGGTGGATGGAGTTTCGAGGCACATCACGGGCTGGTGCTTGGGTTTCCGATGAGTGAATCCACATGCCGACTTTGATCAATATAGAGCCAACTGCTGGGACTCCCCAAACTTATCCTGAGGAAACTTCAGGTTCGCCCACTAAAAATCTTCAAATTGGATGGACCCCAACCAATGCAACAGCAATCTGCATCGAAGATTCTTCAGGTGTATTATCAATGATGTACTAATTATCTTTCAATAAAATGATCCCTTTTTCAGGACACAACCACTCTTCTTCCAAACTTTGATGAAGACTTTAGTGGCTAAGAAGTGAGGGCTAATTTGTGAGGACCCTTGACTCCTCACTTTTCAGTGGATAGAGCTTCAGAAGACCTTAGCCATGCAAGAAGAGAGGACTAACCCATTGAGGACCCTCGAAGGCTCCTCATTCTTCAACGAGTAGAGGTACTGAAGACCTCAACGACTCAGATGTGAGGGCTAACCTGTTGAGGATCCTCGACTCCTCGCTCTTCAACGAGTAGAGCATCAGAAGATCTTAGTTGCAACATCTAAGAGAACCTTCGAAAAGGAGCTAACGTAAAAGGACCCCCAACATTCATTGATCCAAGTTACATAGGCCAGAGACCTTGATGACTAAGAAACAAGGGCTAATCCATTGAGGACCCTCGACTTCTCACTTTTCAGCTAGTAGAGTATCGAAAGATCTTAGTCGTACGAGAAGCGAAAGCTAATCCAAAAGAATTTTCGGAGGGCTAATCCATGAGGACCCTTGGTCTACCAACTCAAGCAATGTGGAAAATGAAGGCTAACCCAAAGAGGACCTTCAAAAGGCTAATCTATAAGTACTCTGCAAGGCTATCGATCTCAGTGGTACGTGCTAAAGGCCACAGCGACTGAGAAGTGAGTACCTTCAGAGCCCACCAATACAAGCTACACGAGAAGTGAGAGTTAACCTCTATGGACTCTCGAAACGAGGTTGAAGATGGAAGCCAACCTCTGAGGACCCTTGAGTCCGAAACTAAAGCTAACCCACAAAAGTCTTTATAGATCCTCTAATACGAAGCCTAAACATGCCTAAGTTCAAATTGCATAGACTCAAGAGAATCGAAGCAATAAACATAGGTGAAATAAAAGATAAACTCAAAATATTTTCTTAATTCATCCGACTACAAAAGTCAAGTCATGGAAAACAAGTGACTACAAGAAAGAAAGAAAATACATATATATCAACTACATAGAAGATCCACCTCTAGTTGATGGAGCTTTGGTGCACTACGAACTTAGAGCATCCTCAATATTTAGGCATTCCAAACCAATGTCACCAACATCGGGTATCTCGAGGAGGTCGGTGTCTTCTTTGGGGAAAAGTTGGGCAACTAGAGTTCTGCATTCATCAAAATCAGACTCGAATGCCATGACAGATGCATTCCTGATTTGGAAGGCCATCTCATGTTGGGTAGCAGCAAGTAGGGACTCCAGACGCTTGACTTTGCCTTTGATGAACTTGCTCGCTGCTACACTCTCTGCCAATCTGATCTGAAGCTCCACCATCTCTAATCTCTCTTTATTCACGATCTAGAGGAGGCTATCGATAGCTCCCTGAGCCGAAATAAGCTTGCTCTGAGGCTCACAACTATTGCCCACTTTTTCTTGATCAATTGATCAAGATCGTCGATTGTCTCTTGAGTCGAACGAAGCTCACCTTGGAGTCGATTTATCTTGGCAGTCAAACCCCATCTGGCTTTGGTCATCTCTCGAATGAGCTTATCATGCTCTTCAGTGAATTTGCACCTCTCCATAAGATGCTCCCTATGAGTCTGCTTGGAGCATGTCCTTAAACGATTTATCTCTGTTGAAGCCTCATCAAATTTCTTCTTCATCTTCAAGAGCTTTCGCCTAGCTTCGGTAGCCTCTTTTCTGGCCTTCTAAATTTTCTTTTCAAGGGCTTTGACCTGAGGTCGAATTGGTAGGGACATCATTACAAATGAGAGTTCGGCGTGGCACTTACATCTGCCAGACTAGGACAAACACATCATAATAACTATAAGTCGAACGAGGGAGGTAAAAAACTACATTTTTCATTAATGTAAAAAAATTCATTATATTGATAGAAAAATAAAAAAAAATAATAAAATTTAAGTATTTACAACCTTGGCCTAAGCACCGATGGAGAAACTTGGGATGGCTTCGGTGGGCTCTGATGGTGAAGAAGCTACAACGGTAGCCGATGCTGGCATATCCCCTAGCACTAGATCAGATCGTGGCTGTTCTTCAGTAAAAGTAAGATTAGGGGCCAGATCTCTTATGGCTCCTTATTCTTCTTCCTCTTCTTCTCCTTTCCCTTCATCTAGGAAGGTTAGGTCAAGGTTAGAGAAGCATGCCATGATTTTCTATGGTAGTCATCTTGTCCAGCGCCATACGCTTCATGGCCGAACTCTACCTTCGTCTGAGAGAATTCTTCTGACTTTCGAAAGGCTTCCATTGCTAGACATCTGGCTTCAATGATCTGGCTCTCTACCTTCTTCTCGGCCTCTGTGGCCTTGGCCTAGGCTGCTCGTCACCTTTTTCTCTCCGAATCTAGGTCGATCTCGACCTTTGACTTGACAACTTCAGCCTTGTCTGGTGCTTCTTTCAGGCACTTGACTTCGGCTTCGATGGCCTCAATCTTAGGTCGAGCTTTGACTGCGGCAACCTCCACCTTCTTCTCTGCATCAGTGGCCTCCAACTCAGTGATTCTTAATGAGTTCATGAAGAAGGCAACATGATGGCCCAACTATATGCAGGAAGGAGAAGAGTCAACCACCAAAGACAAAAAAAGGGGAAAGAAAAAAAGAGTTGAAAAAAAAGGGAAGAAAATGGATTCACCCGAATGAAGGAGGTCATGGACATCCTCTGTCGCCTCCTGATGCTCAGCTCCTTAATCTTGTCAAGATCGATGCCAATGAGCATCCCCTCAATTATGTGGTGGGTGATCTTTCAGTCCTCGAGGGTTGCATCCATGAAAAATAAAAATTGCACCTCCCTCCATCTAACGGTACTTCAACAGAGTTTGGACTCGATTGAGCGGCCCGAACAACAGTCACCTCGGCCTAGGGGATAAGGAGAGCTACAAGCATCGAAGGGTAAGATTGGATCTGGGGAGCCGATATAGCTCCCACCTGAGTGGAAGAAGCCGAAGGGAGTGTCTCTCTCTAACTGGGTTCGAAGGGCCTTGGCTTCTTTTGAGCCTCAGTAGCAGCTGATGAGGATGCTTTTATTTTCTTCTACACATTCTTCCATCTCAGCATCTCAAGCTCTTCAAGCCTCATGCCTGCAAAAAGCCAGAATAAGTTAAAAAAAAAAGAGTGAGAGTGAGAGAGGAAAAAGAAAGCGAACATCAAAAGGCTACTAGACCAACCTCTGGGGTCGACCGGATTGAGACCGACATGGAAGAGAATCTACTCCGATAGTAGTTCTTTTAGAGGAGTTATCTTGTACCTTCATAAAACTTTGGAGCATTCTGTATCCTCTCCCCTGAATTTTGAGATCTGACAGGCAGAATCCCTCAACCGACTCCGATAGAAAAATCTAAGACTCTCGATGGAAAGGTCCAAAATGAACAAAAATCGATCCTTCCATCCGTGAACTGACAAAGAAGCTCTCTTTATTAAAGTAGGGACCCTCTTTGGCGATGAAACATACCACCAATCTTTGATACATCTCTTTATGGTGTAAAAAGCTTGGAAGAGAGGGATGGATGGCTGGACTCTGACTAAGATGCAAACAGCAATGAAGTCGATGATGAAGTAGAAAGAATTTGGAATAATAGAACCAAGAGAGACATTGAAGAAGCAAAAAATTTTTACAACGAAAGGGTGGATAGGCAACCTAAGTGCAACCTTAAATGCTTCTTTGTACAAGTTGATCCTGTAGGGGAAGGATCACCGATCCTACTACTGGGCCCTAGAAGTTCCAACTCATGCGAAGATGCCGATCCTACTGCTGGGCCCTAGAAGTTCCAACTCATGCGAAGATGGAATCCCGTATTGGACCCATATCAGACTCAGATCTCCTATATCCAACACGGACCCAATAGTGCTAGGTATGAAAGGCAGTCTGACCTCATGACTGATATCAGAACCTACAAAATTTTTTCTAGAAGAAGAGGGGGACCCAGAAGACCAGCTCTCACTAAAACCCTTGAAACTTGCCATTGAAGAAAAGAAGAAAAAAAGGGAAGAAAGAAGGAATGAAGAAAATGGAGAGGAGGTCAAGAAAAATCGATGGAAAAAAAGGAGAAATTAGAAAATCGATGGGGGAGCAAGGAAACCCACCTGCGACTGTACAAGAGATGAGAATGATTGACTAGAGGAAGTTGCTAAAGAAGATCATCAGCAACCCAACGAAACTGAAGGAGAGGTTCGGAGGGAGAACTTCTCAAAAAGTTTGGAGGAAACTAGAAACCTAACTCAGGGAAAAGAAGGAGAATGGTCTGGAAGCATAAGGGGGGACAAAAGGGGTTACAGCTCCTTTTTATAGGTGCAAAGAAGCCAGTATGGCCTAGATATTGAATCCCCCTTGGTCGTCAAATGGCTAACATCTGGTGCACCCCGATTGGCCAATAAAAGTTGATAGACAGTACATTTATGGGTTACACCCGAAATGAAGTGTGCCGTCCTTCGATCTCGTAAAATTGCCCCATTTTTTTTGGTCATGATTAACCTCTGACATGACTCTTCATTTCATTGAAAAGGCATGGACATGACGTTTCAGCTGTAACACGAGCGTGTCATTGGTAGCTTGAAATTAATGTACTCCCTTCATCCTAACTCTCCATGATCCGAACTCAAAAGTAGGGGGCATATGTTGGGGGGTGATATATCACCCATGTCGAAGACACGTGCCAGGGGAAAACCCATGATGAAGTATACACGATCGTCGCTATGGTACCGATCGAAGATAAATGAGTACAATCTCAGTGGTAGATATGTCATTTTAGAACTATGAAAAAGCTATACTGAATGGAGTCATTCAGTACATAATGAAGCAGTGGAAGATCTTACTTCAGACCTCACTGATCCTTGCTCTCTGGCTGATCCTTTGGAATCAAGCTCCCTAGTGGTTCGATCTAGCTTTAGTCATTAATCCTAACTTCGATCGACGAGCTTGGCTTTGACTATCAATTTTGGCTCCACTCGCATGTGATCCTTAGCCACTAGCACTAGGATGATACCCGGACATCGGATACTAATCCTAGAAAGGTTCTGACCCCAACATCATCTTCGACTGGAGGATCCCCCATCGATCCTCACCTCCAGCTAGAAGCTACATTCCCTTCAACTATTACTGGCTACCACATTTGGAAGAGTCAATCACCATGAGACCATACCCTCCAATGACTGGCTACACACCGGATGATGTCACATCAAATCAAACCACCCTTGAGAGTGGCTGACTATGTGTCAGATAAGGTGACACCCACCACCAAAGTCCAAATCGAAAAGAATTATTGCCTGGACCATGCCCGAGTTGATCACTCAAATCCCATGGTGGATAACACACCACAGCAACCCTTGTATTTCACGAACTGAACATCATGAGTGATACAGACAAAAAGGTAGGAATAGTCTCCCATCACTTTTCCCTTATGGCTCTCGTCTCCCTATAAATTGAGATAGAAAAGGGACCATCCAGGTAGGCATACACGCATCCTCTCTCCCTCATATTTTTGCTCACCTGTTCTAGTTTTCTGACTTGACTGTCGGAGGATTTCCATCGGAGCTAACTCCAACCGAGACTTATTTTGCAGGTCATGACGTGCTGGTGACTTCTAGTTGACTCTAGCTTCTCCAACTAAGATCAAAAATCTATTGCAACACCTATATGCTCTTATGTAAATACGAGCATATTCCAAAATAGAAAACTTTTCAAAAATTTTACCAGGCTAACAAATTAATCTTCCAACACCCAAAATAATAATCCTTAAAACTCTTCAACGATAGGAGTTGAGTTTCAATTAGAGATGTAAAAAGATAGTTGCCCATTCAAGTGCCATAGAACAGTTACGCACACTTATAACTTTCTTTTAGAGAAGATGCTCTTATGAGTTTCCTATGTAAGATTTCTCTCTTACACAACCTAAAAAGAAATGTCATGTAGTGCCCTTATCTAATTACCACATATACAATACATTAAAGTGTTAGAACCTAGTACCGCTTCGATACCAGCTGTGGACCGATGTCTTGCGTAGGAACCTGGGTGTTAATCCAAAAAATTAGAGAAGAGAGAAAAAAGAATGCAAAAGCCTTGTTTGGATTGTGGATGATCCTTAGCATGAAACCTTAGGTGGAGACTAGGGAACATGAGAGAGAGAGAGACGGCTAAGATTTCAGGAGAAAAAGCTCTATATTTATTTCATTCTTCCTTTGTATTACAATGACTTGTATATATACTAATTACAATGGATTCAACAGCCCGAGCCCAAAAAACTTTCTAGACTAACCCATACATTCCATAGACTTAATCCCAATCTAAATCTTGAGTTAGCTCCCTTAAGACCTTTCAAACTAGGCCCTAAGACTCCTAGGATCAAATCTGACTCTAGAGCAAAATAGAAAATCCATCTCGTTGTCAGCCTGTGCTTGAGTTGACTCAGACTAGGACTGAATCAACTCACCTGGGACTGAGTCGATATAGACTGGCACTGAGAAGACTCACCTGCGTGCCATCCACAGTTTTTCAAAATTCTACTTTCTATTTCTCGAGACATAGTCGACCCAGATTGAGACTGGGTCGACTCACCTTCTACTCAGACTGGGTCAACTCACCTTCTACTTAGTTGACCCAGTCTTAGTTTGAGTTGATTAAGATCCTAAAATTGCTCCTTCCGACAGTCTTCAGCCTTGGTTCTAGTTCTTTGCTCCACCATGTATCTCCAAGTCTCCAGAGCACCAATCAAGCCCCTCAAGGTCCTCAATACCTGGACCTCAAGCCTGTAGAGAGCTAGACACCGTCTCCATCCTAGGATCACTCCTATCCTAGTCCTAGGACCACACTTATCCTAGACTTTTGAAGCCAACATCCTGACTCCTCCTGTGGCCTCCCAAGGCTTGGGAGCACCACACCAACTCCTATATAAAGTTGAGACCAGAGCCTCCCAGCATGATAAGTGTCGGCTTTTCACGAAGGGCATGTGGCATTGCCCTTTTTTCCTTTCGATTTCTTCTCGAGCCATCTGGAAGCTTCCCAAGTCCTTCCGAACCTTCGCAGACAACTCTCAAATCTTTTCGAGCTCTCCCATCCTCACTGTTACCTCCCGTCAGTCTCCACTCCTTCCCACAAGTCTCTGAAAAAGAGAGACATCGATCTCATCTTGCTCTTCTTGCTGCCACATCCAGCCAATCTTTGCATCATCTTCTTCCCTATCATTACCAACATTGGCATCCCCCTCCGACCTCCCTCACGTGCTTTGCTTCATGAAGATCTCTAAAAAAGAAAAAAGAAATGAAAACAAAGAGGGAAAAAATAAAAGAAATACCCAACACAACCCCCACCATCATCTAAGCTTCCATGTCAGCCGCTCCCAACCACTCAGTCGGTGGGACTTCGTCGCCTTCCTCCCCATGGTCACCGGTGTCGGGCTTCTCACTCCAATCTCCCTTAGGTGCTTTCCATCCCACAGATCTCTGAGAAAGAGAGATGTTGACATCCTCCCTGCTCTTCTTGCCGTCATCTCCCATAGGTCTCTACCATTGCCTTCCTCCCCATCGTCACCGGCATCGGCCTTCTCCTCCAATCTCCCTTAGGTGCTTTCCTTTCTTTCCCATTAATCTTGAGAAAAGAGAAAAAATGCAAAAAAAAAAAACCAACACAAAAGCCCAGCCATCGTCTTTGCTTCCCTATTTGGCCGCTCCAAGCCTCTCACCCGATTGGGACTCTTGAGGATGGGAAAAATAAAGGACAAATGGGGAAACATAGGAAAAATCAATGCAAAACTCCAGCCATCGTTGTACTTATCTATACTTTATGAGCGATCGTGCTTCCTGAAGCAGGGAGCGGTGCCAGAGCTGTGATGGTCTCCGTTTCACCCATGCAGCTTGGCGGCGCATACCCTGTCCCCCCCCCCCCCCCCGACCTGCTCCGATGCCTTATGGGCAGGTTCACAATGGATTGCTATGCAAGGATTTATAAGTATACCCTTTGGGTGTTAATTCTTGATTGTGCTATAGCGAATGGGTTATTGGATTTAGTAGAAATGGGTGATGGGGTATGGAGGAGCATGGGAAAAGGAAGAAAACCTATGGGTTGGTTAGATTAAGGGATGCTTTTGATATCGATGATTCATGGTGAGAAAGATCGATAGGCTTCCTCTTGCAGTTCTTAAAAGGTCACTTTCACTATATGTTTGGTATGCTTTCACTCTCCATGTTACATTGAATTTATAACACCTTTGTCTGGTGATAACTGATAAGTTACTCTTTTAGGTCTGGCTTTCTTGATTATTGTAATAACTTTTTTGGTATATAGATGGAAAATAGATAAGAAACTTTTTTGCCATCGCATGTGTTACGTTTAATTCTTTTTCTATCTTTCCTTCATTTTCATTGATTTTTCCTATGTTTCCTCATTTTTTCTCTATTTTTCCCATACTCAGGAGTCCCAATCGGGTGGGAGGCTTGGAGCGACTGAAAGGAAAGCTTAGACGGTGGCTGGGGTTTTGTGTTGGGTATTTCCTTTTTTTTTTCCATTAGTCTAAAGGTATTACTGACGCTTTTGATTTGTATTGTAATTCATCAATTAACAATATGTTGTCAATTATACTGTAGAAGGTACATGCATGGGTTGAGGAGCAGGAACAAAAAAGGAACATGTAGTTTGAAAAGAGGGAACTCCATATATGCAATTGATTAAGGTTTTAGTTCATTAATTCGCATCTTAACATGATTTTTCCTAGATATGTGTATGTACATATGTGTATCTATGTATGGTAGCTCGAACATTTTATGCATAGTTTGCAGATGAGCTTAACTTTGCCGATATTCTTTTCTACATTCATGCAGCACCTAAAATACGTTCATAACCTCCTGCTTTCATAGGTTGGACCATTTTTCAATGTTTTATCTTTTGATACCATCACTAGATTATGTCTGCCTGATCAAAACTTTCCTTTTTTTTTTGTTTGAAGCTCATAACGGCCCATATCTCAATGCAAAACACTCTTTCTAATATGTCTAAGTCCTATGCAGAATAAAGGATTGATGATGTGTCTTTTTCCAATTCATCTCCTACAATATGCAAGCCACTATTTTGGCATGCACGAGCAAATATTTGGCAGCGTTCATTTTCTTCTTACTATCATTTTTCCTAACTCATACTCGCGGTTTGATTCAGTTACTGCATTAAAGAGCAAAAATTACTGCTTAGGTATTGATATATATATATATATATATATATATATATATATATATATATATATATATAATGCACCACCCTAATCCTAGCTTCTGTTTGTTGAACGTGTGTAAGTGGGTGATTCAAAGTGCACTAAAATTTAGGAAACATGGCCTTTATGCATATCTCCCATGATCTACTTAGTTACTTAGTTGAGTTACCATGAATGCCTATGAAAAAAAAGCACTATATTGAAGTCTTGGACAGGTCATTAATGAAGTTTTCGTTCCACAAAAAAATGTGTTAACTCTGGTTCCATTGCTTGTGTAGTGTTCTCATCGCAGAGAACTAATTCCACCCTCCTTTTTTTATTTTTTTCTTAGCATTTTTGGTATCAGAGCAACCAGGTTCCGATTACGTGTGGGTAAACAAAAGACAAGTGATTGGTGCTATTGCAACTTGAAGACTTGTAAGTCAAATTCATGGCTAATATTGTTGTGAGGAGGTAAGCTGTTGGGTAGCAACATGGTAGCCTTTGGAAGTTCTATAAGCATTTCTCAACCCTGAATTTCTATCTTTAAAGGTAAATGTTATGAATTTTGGAGCATTAAAATGAAGACTTTAGTTATGTCACAAGACCTTTGGGTTTTGGTTGAGAATGGATATGCAGATTTAGATGAAGAAGCAAAGTTGAGAGAAAATAGAAAGAAGGATTCCAAGGCACTATTTTTTATTCAACAAGCAGTTCACAAGTCCATCTTCTCAAGAATCACTGCTGCAACTACCGCAAAAGAAGCTTGGACAATATTGCAAAAAGAGTTTCTGGGGTCATCGAAGGTAATTACTATGAAACTTCAGTCTCTTCGTCGGGATTTTGAAATTTTATTCATGAGAATCAATGAATCGCTGTAAGAATTTTTATCCAGAGTTACATCTATTGTTAGCCAAATGAAATTATATGGTGAAAAGATTTCTGACGAATTAGTAGTTGCAAAAGTTTTGAGAAGCTTAACTCCAAAATATGATCATATTGCTGCTGCTATTGAGGAATCTAAGGACTTATCTATTTTTTCATTTGATGAATTGATGGGTTCTTTGCAAGCTCATGATGCTAGAATGAACAGATCGACTGAGAAAATCGAAGAGAAGGTATTTCAGGTGAAGGGAGAGACCTCTACACTCAAAGATAAGTCTGATAGAGCCATAGGAAGAGGTCATGGCCGAGATGGATTCCGTGGCCGAGGTCAAAGTCGAGGCCGAGGCCGTGGGTGATTTGATAATCACCAACAATCATCCAATGAGTATCGAGGCAACCAGAATAAAATCCAATGCCATCATTGCAAGAAATTTGGGCACATAGAGGCAAATTATTGGAACAAAGAAAAGCATGTCAGTTATGTAGAAGAAAAAGAAGAAGAAAGTAAGTTATTCATGGCTGGAAAGGAAAACAACAGAGGGATCCGAATCGGACCTAAATGGGAATGACATGAAACATGAAAACGTGTCTGAATTGGTCTTAGTTACTCTTCGGGACGGAGTGGAAGAAGGGAGGAGATTCTCGACCATGTTAATGATGAATTAAATGAGGTTTGGTTTTTGGATAGTGGATGTTCTAACCATATATCTGGAGTGAGATTTATGTTTCAAGATCTTGATGAATCATAGAAGATGCAAGTTAGACTTGGAGATGATAAGGAAGTTCAAGTTGAAGGGAAAGGTACAATTGCAGTTAAAACAAGCCATGGTAAAGTAAAGCATCTACATAATGTTTTCTATGTTCTTAGTTTGGCACACAACTTGCTAAGCATTGGGTAGTTAATTACCAATGGGTATTCTATTTTATTTGATAATACCTCATGTGCTATTAAAGAGAAAAGTTCAAGCCAAATTATAGCTAATGTTCAAATGACACAACAAAATGTTTCCACTTGAAATTTCAAATATTGATAGGCATGCATTGACTGCTTATGTGAAGAGTGAATCTCTTTTGTGGCATTTAAGATATGGACATCTAAATATAAATGGTTTAAAATTATTGAATCAAAAAGATATGGTAAATGGATTGCCTAAGATTGACTCTTTTGATAATGTATGTGAAGGGTGCATATATGGAAAGCAATGTAAAAAGCCATTTCTTATTGGAAAGGCATGGAGAGCAAGATGTTCTCTTGAGCTTATACATGCTGATCTTTGTGGGCCTATGAGGACTTAGACCTTGAGTGGGAGTCGATATTTTTTGTTGTTCACAGATGACTATAGCCGCATGAGTTGGGTTTATTTTTTAAAATACAAGTTAGAAACATTTGAAACTTTTAGAAAGTTTAAAGCATTGGTTGAAAAGCAAAGTGGTTGTTCTTTAAAGGCCCTTCGTACAGATCGAGGTGGTGAGTTTTTATCTAATGAGTTTAACCATTTTTATGATAAAAATCGTATCTATAGAAAACTTACAGCACCATACACACCCGAGCAAAACAATGTAGCGGAACGAAAGAACTGCACAGTGATGGAAATGGCTAGAAGTTTATTGAAAGAAAAGGGCCTTCTAAATATTTTTTAGGTAGAAGCTATTGCAACAGCATTATACTTGCTAAACATCTCTCTTAGCAAGGTTGTCCTCAATATGACTCCATATGAAGCTTGGAAAGGTAAAAAGCCAAGGGTAAGCCACTTGAAAATTTTTGGATCGATTGCATATACTTTGGTTAATTCTGAAAATCATCATAAGCTTAATGAGAAGTCTAAAAAGTACATTTTTATTAGTTATTTCCCACAATCTAAAGCATATCAATTATACAACCCAATTAGTGGTAAAGTTGTCATTAGCAGAAATATGATATTTGATGAAAATGCAAGTTGGAAATGGAATGACAAGTCAGAAGAGTTAGAAATTCAAGTTCCTAATGAAGAATTAGGAGATCCAACTTCTTCCTCAACTACAGCAAGTACAAGCACTTCTTTGATAAATTCATCTCCTCCAATCTCATCAAGTAGCAGTTGCTCGACTTCTTCAAAATCTTCTAATGAAAGTCCCCCTAAAAAATTTAGATCATTAGCAGAAATTTATGAAACTAGTAATTTTGCTTTGTTTGTTTCAGATCCGATAAGCTTTGATGAAGCAATAGAGGAGGAGAAATGGTGCAGTGCTATGAAAGAGGAGATAGCAGCTATTGAAAAAAATAGAATATGGGAGTTAGTGGACTTGCCTCAAGGTAAAAATGCAATTGGTTTGAAATAGATTTTTAAGACTAAATATCATGCAAATGAAAGCATCCAAAAGTACAAAGCCTGGCTGGTGGTAAAAAGATATGCACAACAGCAAGGTATTGATTTTCAAGAAACTTTCTCTCCAATTGCTCGATTTGAAACTGTAAGAACTATTCTGGCATTAGCTGCTCAATTAAATTTGCCTCTTTATCAATTTAATGTTAAGTCTGCTTTTCTAAATGGTGATTTAGAAGAGAAAGTTTATGTTTGTCAGCCTAATGGATTCATAGTTAATGGCAACGAGGATAAGGTATACAAGCGAAAGAAAGCTCTTTATGGATTGAAGTAGGCATCGAGAGCATGGTACACCAAGATTGACTCATATTTTTACCAAAATGAATTTACAAGAAGTGAGAATGAACCCACACTTTATTTAAAAAGGAAAGGTAATGATTTTCTTTTAGTTTGCCTTTATGTTGATGATATGATATACATGGGTTCTTCAAATTTTCTTGTGCAAGAATTTAAAAGAAGCATGATGAGACAATTTGAGATGACAGATTTGGACTTATTGCATTATTTTCTTGGTTTTGAGATTAAGCAAAGTGAAGAAGAAATTTTTGTATCACAAGAGAAATATGCTAAAGATTTGCTGAAAAGGTTTGAAATGTTAAATTGGAAAGAGGCAGCCACTCCTATGAATATAAATGAGAAGTTGAGGTTTGAAGATGGTACAAAAATGACAAATGCAAAATTATTTAGAAGTTTGGTTGGTGGCCTGATTTATTTGACACATACTAGACCAGATATCACCTTTTCTATTGGTTTTGTTTCTAAATTTATGCATAATCCAACCAAGTATCATTTTGGAGCCGCTAAGCGAATATTACACTACATCGCCGGGACAATGAATTATAGAATTTGGTATTCACATATAACTAATTTTAACTTGTTTGAATTTTCAGATAATGATTGGGTAGGTTCTGTAGATGATAGAAGGAGCACTTCTGACAATGTGTTCACTCTTGGATCGGGAGCTATATCGTGGAATTCAAAGAAGCAAGCAATAATGGTCTTATCATCTTCTGAAGTAGAGTATGTGGCTGCAGCATCTTCAGCTTGCTAAGTTTTATAGTTGAGAAGGCTACTTGAAGATCTTTGTCAACCTCAAAAAGAAGCTACTAATATAATGTGCGACAATCAAGCAGCAATAGCAATGACAAAGAACCCAACATTTCATGGAAGAACAAAGCATATTGACATTCGACATCATTTTATTTATGACGTGGTAGCTAAAGGACTGGTGGAGCTAAAGTACTGCAATACACATGAACATGTTGTAGATATTTTTACTAAGTCACTTCCTTATATCAAGTATTTCTATTTCAGATCACTCCTTGGTGTATGCAACTTTGAATCAAGGGGGAGTGTTGAACGTGTGTAAGTGGGTGATTCAAAGTGCACTAGAATTTAGGAAACGTAGCCTTTGTGCATATCTCCCATGATCTGCTTAGTTATTTAGTTGAGGTAGTGGCTGTTACGTGACTAAGTGTGAAGGCAACCATGTCTTGTAGTGGGGTGTTAGTTAGTAATGGATGGAAATGTCTGTTACTATGAATGCCTATAAAAAAAAACACTATATTGAAGTCTTGGATAGGGCATTAATGAAGTTTTCGTTCCACAAAAAACTGTGTTAACTCTGGTTCCATTGCTTGTATAGTGTTCTCATCACAGAGAACTAATTCCACCCTCCTCCTTTTTTTGTTTTTTTCCCAACACTATTTATCCCTATATTCCTGCTAATTTTGGAAAAATGTTTTCCTCTAGTTTTTGCTCTACTTTTTGTACCGCACCCAGGCAGCTTGGCTTTGAGAGATCCTAGAGCACATTGGCCTCACACAGGAGCAGCTCTCCCCCAGCATGATTGCCTCTGCCTAAGTCATCATCAATGTCGCCAACCTTGTCAACATTAGAGACATCGAGATGAGCAGGTAAATTAGGTTGGGTTCTGGCTTGATTTTATGTTCGCAGCAATTTACTAATTTTTCCTTTTAGTTCTTTTGCTTTTACAATCTTTAATCCCTTTTATAGAAGTTAATGAAATTTGTTGTACTTTTGTAGTGGCTATGGGGGATCTGTTACTGAGGAAGGAGAATGTGGAGGAGAAGAGGATGAAGGTGCAAAAAGAGTCGAAAGTCCTTCTTGAATACACTTGAAGGGCCATTGTGAAATTGAACAATCCTTTTTTTTTATGATTTGAATTTTTTTTTATTATAGTATTGATAAGAAGTGCAACTAATCGTGAAAAATATATGACATCTTTTCCATTTGTGTTTGCATATTGTGCATACAGAGGCTTGAACCTTGCAAAGAAGTATATTGTAGATTCAAGATGCCGTTGGATCGAGTTGTCTCATCATTGGTAAGCTTGAATTCAATATTTATACATATGCTTGGTATGGTATGTGATGTAAGGTCAAAGATACACTTGCGGTTCTTAGATTTTCAAGGTAGCTTTCAGTTTATTTATGGTCATAGATGAAATCAACATGGCAAATTTTTAGACTTTATATTGGCCATATTTGATAATATCAGTTTACTTTCTTTTCCTCTTTCTTTTTTGTTTAACTCAAATAAAATACCAAGTAATTTAAATTGAATTTATTTTAAGCATGCTTTTTGTTGCTATTCAATGGTACAAATATATGATAGACTTGGTAGTGTATTTATCTTGGTGCTCAATTGATTGTATGTCATTATTGATATCCATGAATTTATGCATTAATTAATCTATGATGTTATTTTTGAAAACCATAAAGTTTAGCATTGAGAAACAAAAATGTGGATTGATATGCTTCAATGGATAGAGGAACTTCGTGCATACCCAATTGTTGAGGTAATCATCCTTCTTACTAATATTTTTTTATTATTTAATTGAATCCTATCAAATAGCAAAATTTAGGTCCATTCTCAAGAGTCTCAATTGGAGGGGAGGCTCTGAGTGGCCGAACAGGGAAGTTTATACGATGGCTAGGGGTTTTCTTGAGCTGAATCTAGAAAGTGCGATTGTTCCTTTGTCTAAGAATTTTTGATTTATGGAAGTGGAATGATTACAGGTCATAGTTGGTTTGCAAGATGATAGGAGAATCAACAAGATGGAGGAGCACCTCTGGAAGCATGTTAATGGAGGGATATTTCAGAACAAATTAGGTAGTTTTCTTGGGAAAGATGATTTTTCTTCTCCTTTTTGAATAGATTAGTGAGTTTTAAGTATATGATAGCTGAGTTGCAGATATTCTTATCAACAAAGGACATAGGAGAATGGTATGGTTAGATCTCCAAAGAAAATGATGTTTTTTATGTTTTAGTGGAGCATAAAATTTTGAATTCATCATTATAGAAATATAGAATGCAATTTTGTTTGCTAACTGATTTTGAAATATTTGATATTGGGATAAATGTGTTAATATGTGAGTGCTACACTGTATGGATGGAAAATATAACTTAGGATGTTGCTATGAATACTCTTTTGATCTCTTGCTATTTGCAAGATGTTAATAAAATGGACACTACTAAAGAAGATGTTTACAAGACAAGCTACAGGAACATAGTAGAGCAAGAGGAATGTAGGATCTTGATTTTTTTTTATATTTGCTCCAACATCACATCTTCTATAAACATTTGAGTAAGGTTGCTCTGGAAATAGGATTTTGAATTGACATGTTTAATTTTCTATTGGTATTTCTATTGGTACATTGTCTAATTGTAGATTAAAAAAAGTTGATCATATTAATTGGATGACACACTACAAGAAAACAGCATTTTTGCAACAGAATTATTTACGATGTAAATATTTTCGTCGCCACTAATAGTATTTACAATGAAAAATAAAATTGATCATAAACAATAAAATATTTATGATGAAAATAATTTTTTGTAGCAAATAGTTGCATTTTAGTGATGAAAAAATTATTCTATCATAAATACAAATTATTTATGATAAATATTTTCATCATAAATAATACATCATTTATTTTAATTTTAAAATTCTAAATATTCATGATGAAAATATTTTCATCATAAATAATTTAAGTATTTATGATGAAAAAAATTTTTCATCACAATAAGTTTATTCTCAATGAAAATATTTTTATCATCAATATTTGAAAAAATAATAAAAATTTAAAAAATTTAAAAATTATAGATTATTTGTGATGAAAATATTACTTGTAAATAATTGAGTATTTGTGATAAAAAAAAATTTCATCATAAATACTATTTATTTATGATAAAAATATTTTCATCATAAATAGTTAAAAAAATCAAAAACTTAAAAAAATCAAAAATTACTCATTATTTGTGATGAAAATTTTTTATCATAAATAATTATTTTTTATGATGATAAAAAATATTTTATCATAAATACTTGATTATTTATGATGAAACTCTTTTCATCATAAATAGTTAAAAAAATTAAAAATTAAAAAAAATCAAAAATTGCTAATTATTTATGATAAAAAAATTTCATCATAAATAAAAAATTTTTGTGATGAAAAAAATTTCATCATAAATACTTAATTATTTTCAATAAAAAATTTTCATGGCCAATAGTTAAAAAAATCAAAAATTTAAAAAAAATCAAAAATTGATTATTATTTATGATAAAAATTTTCATCATAAATAAATTATTTTTATGATGAAAAAAAATATTTCATCATAAATACTAGATTATTCATGATAAAATTATTTTCATCATAAATACTTAAAAAAATCAGCACTTTAAAAAATCAAAAGTTACTTATTATTTATGATAAAATTTTTCATTATAAATAATGATTATTTATGATGAAACTTTTATTTTCATCATAAATATATTTATTTACGATGAAAATATTTTCATCATCAATATGTAAAAAAATTAAAATTTTAAAAAATTATAAAATTTAAATTTTTGATTTTTTGTAAGGTAGCTGCATCTATTTTTTGTAGCAGTTGTATACATCTTTTATCCTTTTATATGGTAAAGAAGCAAATATGAGTTATGATCCAGATAGAATATTTTGTATGAAAAAATCATATGAAAGTGGATGATATTCACGGATTAGAATGAATAGATCCTTTTAAATTAAATAAGCTATACATTTATTTACGACGTAAAATTTATCTGTTCATCGCTGTCACTGTTACTAGTGATATCAATGAATCTTTTTGATGGAATGTCTGCCTTAAGCTACACGAAATGAGCCTCTTTTCATGCAGAAAGAATATAGTTAAGCAGTGCATTCTAGCATAGTTTTCACGATCTCAAAATGTACCATACTTTTCATATCAATCGATGCTCAAATATCTCTCTGTAGGAGTTTCAATCATGAGAAGACAAACAATATGAGTACTCATCTTCCTAGTAATGCAAAGCATAAATATGAGCTTGTGCTTTATAACACAACTTGCACTATCTGCAGGTTTGCTTTGATTCTGATTAATTCTAGATCTTTGATACTCATATAATTCTTGATGAATTTTTCAAGCTCGATCCGTACATACATGCAATATACGAGCTTCTGGATCTCTAACTTTCTATCCCTACTCTATCTTCTAAATCTCAATCTTGATGAATTTCTCTTGCGATCTCAGAATCATCGTGATATTCTCATACTCCAACTTCTGAAACGAGGACTCTAAGAAAAAGATGAGCTCCTTGGAGATCGAAGACCTCAAAGCTATCGATCTCATATAGTACCAATTCCATTACGAATATTGAAGAGCTGTTCTTATAATAATTATTAGCGACATAAATTAAACTTTTCATCATAATTATATTTTTTATATACGTAATTTTTTTTGAAAAAAAAATTTTGAAGAAAAATTAAAAATTAACTATTTATATAAATTTTTTTTATTAATAAAAAATTAATTTTTTGATGAAATTATTTTGAAAAATTTTTTTAGACCAAAAATTTTTTAGATTAAAGAAAATTAATTTTATTTTTCATCATGAATATTTTTTTATTATCATTTTTTTATTAAATTTTTTGAATGAAAAATTTTCTTGATGAAAAAAATCCAAAATTATTTTTTTATTAAATTATTATTGAAAAAATATTTAATTATTAGTGACATAAAATAAATTTTTATCACAAATAGTCTTTAAATTCTTTTATCAAATCTTTTAAAAAAATATATTTATGATATAAATATATTTTTCATCAACAACCATGTTTTAAAAATATTATTTTAATCAATTTTTGTGAACAAAAAATTTATTAATTGAAAAAAAATATTAGTGATGAAAAATTATTTTCATCAAAAAAACTATTTTAAAAATAATTTTTTTATTTTTTGAAGTGAAAATTGTTAGAGGAAAAAAATTTTTTTGATGGTATTTATTAACGATGGAAATCAAATTTTCATTGCTAATAAATTTATTAATGATGAAATTTTTTTCATCACCAATAATTTATTTTTGGATGAAATTTTTTTAGAGAGAAATTTTTTTTAGTGAAAAAATTTTTTTGATGAAAATTATTGACAATGAAAATCAAATTTTCATTGCTAATAAAATTATTAACGATGAAATTTTTTTCATCGCCAATAATTTTTTTGGGGAAAATTTTTATAGAGAAAAAATTTTTTTAGTGAAAAAATTTATTTTGATGAGAATTATTGATGATGAAAATAATTTTTTGTCGCTAATAATAGTATTAGCGATGAAGATATTCATCGCTGATAGTTCTGCATTCAATGCACGCCAATTTGACGTCCCTTCGTGCGAAACCATCTTCCTTCCCCCCTCCCTCTCCTCTCTCCTCTCTCCAACTAAGATCTCTCTCTCCCTCTCCGAGCTCTACCTCCTCTCTTCTTGCGAGTGCCTCTCCACCGTCGCTACCACCATTGCCGTCCGTGCCTCTAACGCTACTGTTGCCATCCACCATCCGCTGGAGGTAAGGGTACTTCCAACCCTTTTTTTTTTGGTTGACCAGGCTAGCGGGGAGAGGAGACATGGGGGCGGGGAGGGGGTCGGCCGGCGGAGGGGGTTGCAAGATGGGGGTGGGCGATCGGAGGTGACACGGGGGTGGAGGTGGGGTCGGGGGCAACACGAGGGCAGGGAGGGGGCCGGGGGTGGCCGGGGGTGACATGGGATCGAGGAGGGGGTCGGTCGGTGGAGGGGGTTGCAGGGGTGGAGGTTGGCGGCCGGGGGTGACACGAGGATGAGGCTGGGGTCGGCGGGGACACGGGGGTGGGCAAGGGGCCATGGGTGGTCAGGGGCAACACCGAGCCGAGGAGGGGGTCGGTTGGTGGAGATGGGGTCGAGGGGCGGTCGGGGGTGATATGGGCGTAGGGAAGGGGCCATGGGTGGCTGAGGGCGACATGGAACTAGGGAAGGGGTCGGCCGACAGAGATGGGGTCGGAGGGCAACCGAGGGCAACACGGGGGTGGGGAGGGGGCCGTGGGCGGCCAGAGAGGGGGTCGGTCGGGGAGGGGTGGGTGACAGTGGGGAGGGAGGAAAGAAAGAGAGAAACGATGAAAAAAAATAAAAAAAATAAAATATTAATCAAATATTTCATTATTTGATTAATAAAAATAAAATCTGGATCACGATCCGAATTGGATCGAGGTCGGGATTCGGGTCGAGATCCCGATTTGGATTGAGACCCAGATCAGGATTCGAGATGGGATCCAGATCGTGGGGGATTAGAAAGGGCGGCAACACCGCGGGGGGTGGGTCGCGACGGGTGGGTGACAGCGGCGGCGCCGCGATTGTAGGGGTCGAGTCCGAACAGCATGTGTTGGGTGACGGTGCTGGCATCGTGGGAGCGGGGGCCATGGGCGGTCGAGTTCGGAGCTTGTTTAGAAGAAAAATATTTAAAAAAAAATATTTTTAGATAAAAAATATTTTAAAAAAAATAAAAAATTATTTATTATTTTTAAGTAAAAAATATTTTAAAAAAATAAAAAACCATCAGGCCCTCGGGATTAGGTTTCGTGTTATTATTTTGCGTTAATATTATTTTACATACTCAACTACTTATAGTTTATTTTATATTTATTACATAAATTTTTTAGTATTACTGCTAAAATTTATAATTTTTTTTATTCCACTAGCAGAATGCATATTATTTTTTCTTATTATAATTTAATTATTTTATATACTATTTTATGTGCTATTATAATTAAATATAAAAAATATTTTTATTTTAGAAAAAACTCTACTGAAATTTTTGATGAAAAAATTTTAATGTAGAGTTACTCTTTTTTGATAAATTAGATATCCACTTTTGAATATATATTCAGAGATGGTAGTTAAATTGCATTGAGCCGTAGATTTTCGTTCAAGAGTCGATCTTGATCGAGATCGACAGATCGACTCTTGGATATCTCGTATTTGAGCTTTTTAAAAAGATAATAATCTTATTATTGTTAATAGTTGATATTTTATTTCATTATATGATACTCAACAGTTATCTGTCCACTATTTTCTGGGTATATGGTAGATAGGATGCGTAGGCACCATATTCACATCATATATTTAAAGAACCATAGGGCGATGCTATCAAAATTTTTATAATAATAAAATAAAATATCGACTAATAACAATAATAAGATTATTATTTTTCTGAAAGGGATAGGGCCATACCTATTAGTAATGATTTGAAATGGATAGGATCATATATTTTTGCTTCATTAAATTGGTGGAAAGAGATTTTTTGTGTTACTATTCAGTCTGTATTCTTTAATACATGTTGTTTTATATAAAATGATTTGTGTTTGCATCTGGAATGAAATTTGGTCCGAAATCCAGATCGGGATCCTGTTCGGATGAATACCACTGAAAATTTCAGAGGAGGACCTACACATCGAGGAAAATACGAATATTGATGAGTAGATCTATATTCTTTGTTCACTCTTCTCTTGCAATAATGGTATGTGATATAGTTTTGTTCATTAAAATATAATTTTTTTTCATTATTATTATTCAATATTATATTCATTTATATGTCAAGAATTGTAGATATGGCACCAGGAGATAGACGATGATGTTCGCATTCGTAGTGTTCCCCTGAGGCTGAAGCGCCTTCACCTATTTCCATTGCTGCACCAGCTCCATCACCAGAGGGTTTTGCACTGGCAGGTCCTAGTAAGGCAAGTCTGAGTGGTATTATTATACTTTTTATATAATAAAATTTAATTTTTTTATTTGGATAGCTATCATACTAATGATTTATTTATTGTTGTTTCAAGTCAGTCTCCACCAGTGGTGAGGTGAGGGCAAAGTCTATCGAAGAATCTTGCTCTAGAGCATTGAAAATGCGAGCATCCGGGATAACATCTCCATATTGAGATACCACCCGGCTACATCAGGCCCATTAGGAGATGATGCGAGCTGTGACAGATCGAGCTGGGCATCATATGCCACAGCTATACCCTTGTGATGCTTTTCGAT